>NC_068303.1:4290886-4298386 GCF_025860055.1 Xyrauchen texanus
ATAAAGTGTGTGGTTTCTACCTCAGGATCGTGGTATCATCTGGATCCCATTCGCATGACCCACCCTGTTTTATTCCTTCCAAAACATTTCAGCAGACTGTCACAAACCGAAGGAGTCAACGAAGAGATGTGTCCTTGTTTAAATGTAATGCTTGTAATTTTTCAACGTTAGGATAGTTCACCCAAATGCAAGTGGTAACCAAAACTTTGAAGGTCTAAAAAGCAGATAAAGGCAGCATAAAAGTAATTAATATGACTCCAGTGGTTTAATCCATGTCTTCAGAAGTGATATGATAGTTGTGGGTAAGAAATGGATCAATAGTTAAGATCTCTTTTACTATAAATTCTCCTCCAATGCGAGATTAGGTATAATCTCCCAGCTGCTATTTCGTACTTGTGCACAATCTTGCCCGCCCACTTTTTCCTCTGTCTTTGTTCCAGAAATATTGTTTTCCAGAAGTATTATTTCATAAAATACTTTATAAAGTTTTAAGCCATGAACCAGACCAACCTGCTCTTAGGTGAATCACAACATTACAAACTTTAATTTGCAAAAAAGTATATAAAAATAGGACAAAAAGACAATGGGAATGAACTACAATCCCATGAAGCATTGCAAATAAAATTTTAAAATATGAAAAAATATAAAACTATACATTTAGTTCATCAGTGTTATATGCTACCGTTGATGCTATCCGTCTGTGTTATTACAACTTAATTGTTTAAAAATCGCATTTGAAAAATGGCATTTATGGTAAACAACTACATTACCCATGGTACAGCAGAGAAACATCCACCAATCAGAGAACCGCAGCCAACGACACTCATGAAACATGCCTCGGATTGAACGCGTGTTCCCATGATGCACTGTGAATAACGAAATCGAGTCGGTGTTGCTTCACCATTCAACTACTTATATGGGATATTTTGCAATAAAATTCTAAATTTATAAGCAACAACCTAAAACATTAGTTTTATATAGTCCCATCCTTTTTTTATCAATTACATCATTCGCAATGCATCATGGGATTGTAGTTTGTGCTCTCAGTAAAGACGGTAAGTACACAGTCTTGTACCTTTGTCTTTATGTCTGATTTTCAAATAATTTTTTGCCTCAAAACAAAGTTTGTGATGTTGTGATTCTCCTCAGAGCTGGTTGGTTTGGTTCATGGCTTACAATGGAGGATTTCATTAAAAGACTATGGAAGAAATGAATGGGGAAAATTCTTCCGGAACCCAGAAGGCTGAAAAAGTGGGTGGTCACTGTTACGCTCTATAGTCTGATTAGTGGATCTGTCTCTTTAGGGTCATGGTTGGTGTAGTTCTTCTCCTGGAAGTAAAATTACTATTAGTTAAATAACCCAGACTGATGGCTTCAACAGAAGCATATACCATCGATTGACAACCTCAGAGCTCACGGTAGGTCTGTCTTTTAAAGTTTATACAGTTTTTGTTCAAATCAATTCCCCTATAAAAATGAGTGGGACTGTTACAGTTCAATTGCAGTAAGACTTGCAATGAAGACAGTGATGTGGCACGTTCATTTGTAGGTAGGTTATATGTATAATGTATTTTAATGGAATCGTTCGGCTCCCAAGATGACTGGTTCTGAGAAAGGTCTCCAGAGTGTTAAGCCACTTGCCATTTATGGCCCAAAAAAGCCTGTATAAAACCCTTTTTTCACTGAGATGAACGGATAGTTCTCTCAAGGTATCGTAGATCTCCTTGGAGACGCCAACCTGCGTTGTTAGTGATTAGCTCTTTCAACTTGAGTGGGGTCAACTTAAGAAATATTGTAGAGTTATAAACATGAGGCCAAAGAGATGAAGGCGACAAAAGAGAAAAAGAGGGTGAATTCAGGAAACCGTAAGACACTGTTAGCATGAGAATGCATTGGTTTAACAGATGTAAAAAAGTGAGTGTGTGCATGTGTTATTTTGACATTTTGCAAGAGAAGGAGAAAGTGTTTGCTTGACACAAAGGTTACCTTCATCTCTTCTGGGAATATCGTCTTCACAGGAGCCTCAGCAGCAAGGGATTGCGGGTACTGTGGCCATCCAGAATACTGAATGTAGAAGCACAGAGAGGAAGAATAACACATCCAGAGGAGCAGTGTATTGCTCAGAGGTTGCTCTTTCAAAGCTCAGGAGACGTAAAGGAGCCCCTTATTCATTGTGTTTCGAAATCTCAGACTTTTTGACTTTTGGCAACACAGTTGAGATCTCTTCTAACTCTGTAGAGGATATATTTGTGAGGTTACTAGTGCAGAAAAAGTGCAGAAGTCTCCATTGAATCTCATTGGTTTCGAGGAGAATCTATTGAGACATTAAAGAGATCTCATTAGAGGTTTTCCTTTACCTTTGGGCATGCAGACAGTCTTACGATGTGTTTGTGTCTGTGTGTGTGTTAGCGCAGTGTGCTGCTTTGTTTACATCAGTGTGTTTTAGAAGCTCTGAATATAAACGCATCTTTCGGTTTGTTTTTATTTGCGAGAACGACAGGGATGATGAAATGATATCATAAAAGTGTGTGTGTTTGAGGCAGTGATCAGAGCTCAGAATGGCTGTTTGTATTAATATTCCCTCAGGTGTGAAAGAGAGGAGATAAAATCAGATGTTTCTCTGATGTTACGCCTCCTGATAAACTGATATAATTAAAAATAAATATAAACCTTCTATTTCCCTCCGCGCCGGAGGCCATGGAAGTGTGAGGTAGATTTCCTTTGAATGCAGGGATGGTAATTTTTCTAAAATCATCAAATCTGACAACAAAGAAATGAAGATCTCCAGCGTGGCTGCACACCCGGGTTTCTCTCTCTCTCCTTCTGTTTCTCAGTTACACTTTCTCAAACACACACACACACACACACACACACACACACACACACACACACACACACACACACACACACACACACACACACACACAAACATTAACATGGGCATTGAAACACTTCTAAATGGTTTTAAATATAAGTTACATTCAGGGTCAGAAATTGATCATGGATCGGGGAAGTAAAAAGCCACTTAAAAGTGTCAAAATTACCCCATATATATATATATATGACACCATAGTGACCTGTAGCCATTTTCGCTGTCTATAAGGCATGTGTTGTTGAAAGCTTGTAGACAATGAAATGGTTTATTTAAATGAATCAATTGAAATTAGGGGTGCACAATACAGTCTCAAGTGTCAGTGTTAATTTGGACTCTATATTTGTTTTTTAAAAGTAATTTGCTCGCAGCTGCAGTTTAAAGTGTTAAAGTAAATTTGGACCCTTTTTATATCAGGTGTCTTTAACTACTGTGTACTTAAGCATTCGATCCAATGTACTTATTATGTACATATGTGTTGTTGCATTGTACTTACATTTAAAGTATCTGCATTTAATTACATCTGTAGTTAAACTCTTAAACTTTCATCTAACCCTAAACCTACCCGTATACCTCAACCTCAGTAGCAGCAAATGGGAATTTTGTGAGAATTGTGCAGAACAATATGTAATTACACAATTAATGCATTGGATTGTATGTATTACAATGTTATTACATAGTAGTTAAAGACACCTAATATAAAGTGGGACCGTAAATTTGATCAGTATCAACCACAATGAGCGGGCAATTATCATTAATCATCTCGGACCAGAAATTCCATATCGGACTGAAATGAAGTATTTGACATTAATGGCTGAATGGAAGATTTTTTTAAAGGGTAACTAAACCCCTGCTCAGAGTCTGACTCCACCCACTAGCAATATTTGAAAAATGCTCGAAAAGTGGGCAGACCTCAGCGGGGATAGAGGGGACGAACCGAGGGCGGGGATGAGCAGGGGGGGGGGGCGTGCACCTGAGACCCGTAGTGACGGATTCATTGACAGCTGCTGTCAGACTCTAAAATGGAGAGTGACTGGAGTGACGCAAATAACTTTGCCACGGAGCGGTCTTTTGAAGTCGAGGACCTTTCTCCCCCACCTTCACCTGAAGTGGAGGAGGGTGAATTGTCTGTGGACACAGGGCCGGAGCCATATCAATTCGAGCCGCTGGCTCAAACTGCGGTTTTAACTCCCTGTTGAGCATCCGAGTGCGCATTCACCTTCACTCGCGTGCAGGAAAAACAAACGAAACGCTGTTCAGTGATGTTTATCCTTTTAGCAGGATTTTTATTTAGCAAGCTTCACTTGAACATAACATCAGTTAGCTGTTCTCTCAACTTAGAAGAATGTGACGTAAAGCGTAACGTCATCATGTACAAAACCGTATACCTCCAAATAAAACTATACAGGTAGTCAATACCGTAATACAATGTATAAGGGTGCAATACGTTTAACACTCCCGCATCGCGAACGCGCGTTTGTCGGCCCCAGAGGATTAACTTTAGCTTAACCATAAATTGTGATTCAAATATATATGATCACGCACCTCAAGACGCCGCTGAGGTGGTGGAGTCCATGCAGGAGGAGCAGCGTTTGGCACTGCGTCGCTTTTCAGCGCGAGCTGTTTGGAGAAGCCCATTTCCATTGCGTTGGAGAAGCAATCCCGCGTAAAATGCAGTTTGCACACTCCTACAGCTCTAGGCGGGAACTCGCGATCTTCCAGAACAAGGACGTGCAACCCCTGGCGCCTAATTTCCAAGTCTATATGGAAAGCAATACAGTCCAGCAGTGCTGTTGCAACCAGCAACATTACACCTACGTACCATCCTGACCACTGTACTAAATACAGATAATCTACGCTAACTTGAAGCTATCCTAACTGACGCAATACTATGCTACTAACTAACTATGCTTCTAACAATACTACACTAACAAATATGCTAATTAACTACCTAGGCTACACGAAATAATCTAAATAACTATATAAATGCTATGCTAAATAGATGCTAAAGTACTCTATCCTGATCGTTTTCAATACTCGCAATTCCAACTCCTGACTCGCTACAGTGGTTTTGACGAAACAAGATGGTTTTTATACTGCCATGGGCGTGGTAGCTCGTACCAAGGGCGTGGTGAGCTGGAACCTGCTTACGTCAGCTGTCACCGCTTACGTCACGAAGTACCGCAAACAGCCAATAGGAAAATTCAACTGCAGTAGCCACCGTTCAACCTGAAGAGGGCAGCACTCAGACGTTTTTACACCATATATTGTAGAATTAAAACACTTTATACACAAATGTCAAAAAAATTACTTGAATCAATGACCAGTACTAATAAAGCCCCATGCTTACAGATCATTAACTAAAAAAAGTTGGTTTAGAGTTTAGTTACCCTTTAAGGTCTTTGTATGGTTTTTACATTCATGAGGGGATATTAGTAAAAGCTAATTATTATTTTTTTATAATTGGGCTTATTTATGATCCAAATAATTTGCATTTATGCATTTGGTGGATGCTATTATCCAAAGAGACTTCCTATGCATTCAAGCTATCTTCACATTTGATCATTTAATGCATTTCATGGGAATTGAACCATGACCTTGATGTTTCCAGCGCCCTGCTTTAACAGTTGAGCTACAGAATCAAAAATACCAAGCACTTTTCAGATTTGCCATGGTAATCAATTCACGCAAATTCAAATGATCTGATCCAAATCGGTTTTCAGAACACATATGCTCATTTACGCGTGTGGCCATTTAAATATTCAGACTGTTATAAGACATGCATGGGGCTGCAGCGAGCCGATCATGTGACCTATCTATCTGTCAAAGGCATCTCCGTGTTAATCACCCTATTCGTACTGGTTTCTTTTTTTTTTTCTCAACTCTTTTCTCTTCGTTCTGTTTTTTTCCAGCTTCCTTTAGAGAAAGTTTCAAGAAGTTCTATAAATTAATAAAGATCTGGTGCTGTAAGAAGCCGATCTGGCTTTGAACGGGTGGGTATTGATCTTGCAGGTGAAGCTGGGATCAGCACTTCAAACGGAATGCGTTGTTCCAGTGGAGAGTTTGGAATGGCAGGCGCGCTCCCGCCTGAAAGCCACAGGAACCAACCAAACCCACACAAAGGGTCAGGCGGCTCAGACTATGGCCACATTTGGGTTTCGGCTGTTCCTGGAAAACGCCATGAAAATTAAGCTAGAAAGGTGTGTTGATTAAAAGAGTTAATAAAACCCATCTGTATACAGTAGATGTTCTAGCTGTTGTAAGGGATAATTTACAGTCAGCCGGTTGTTATCGTAAAATAAACACTGAATGGGTGATATGTGGATTTCTTGTATCACTCTGAATGGGATTATTTTGCGATTGCAACAAGCTGACTGAACATTAATATGCTTATGAGTTCTGTTGCTGAGTGATGGTGGTGTAGTGGGCTAAAGCACTTAAGCTAAAGCACGTAACTGTTAATCAGAAGGTCACTGGTTCGATCCCCACAGCCACCACCATTGTGTCCTTGAGCAAGGCACTTAACTCCAGGTTGCTCCGGGGGGGATTGTCCCTGTAATAAGTGCACTGTAAGTCGCTTTGGATAAAAGCATCTACCAAATGCATAAATGTAAATGTGTTTACTTTGCTAAAATAATCGTCTGCCTGCTCATTATCCAGCTCATTACATGGCTACTATCCAAATAGATAAATAAATGGACACGAAACATTGATTTGAGTTGAAATTACTTTATTTTATTAGCTTAAATGAAGAGATCGCAGAGTGATACGTGAAGTAAGAAAGATGACGGCCTGATATGTCGTAATCCCTGGATGTGCAGTTGTTACTTAGAAATATCAGACCACTAGATGGCGCCATTGACCAGTCAGAATAGAGTATTTCAGAGAGCCATGTAATAAAAAATGAATAACTTGTATAACAAAACATTTTATATAAACAACTTGGGATGAGCAAATTGAACTTACTTGAAATATCAATACTTTAGAAGCTATAGAAAATCAATCTGATGATTGGCAGTTTAGTTTGTCTTTTTAAAGTTAAATAGCTATAATTACCCATTTTATTCTCAGAAATCACCAATTTTCCATTTAAAACAGGTATCAGTTTTGGTGTTGATATAGGTCATATTGGCCTTCCTTGATAGTACCATCGAACAGAACAGAAAATATATGGTATCGCCCATAATGGTTTCTTTTGGAGCTATTTTCATTGGCAGAGCAAAAATAAACAAAACAACTTGCCATATTTTGTCTGAATACTCAGTTGCTCCATATTAAAGGTATGGTTCAACAAAAAAAAATTATAATTTACTAGCATTACAGTTGTTCCAAAGCCCTATGACTTTCTTCCTTTCGTGGATTATGGAAATAGATGTTAGATTGAATGTAAGTCTCAGTCACTGTTCACTTTCGTTGCATCTTTTTTCAAGTGAATGATGACTGAGAGTAAAATTCTGGCTCTCCATCTTCTTTTGTCTGCCATAGAACAAAGTTATATGGGTATAGAACAGCATGAGGGTGAGTAAAAGATTACATAATTTTAGTTTTTGTGTTTTGTAAAAGCAATATTAGGTACAATAACACAATTGCATGTGTGAAATTGCTTGATCGACTCTGAGTGCGTTGGT
>NC_068303.1:4300886-4308386 GCF_025860055.1 Xyrauchen texanus
CATCATCTGCAGCCTGAAACTGAATTTTGTTCGGATTTTAGGAGTGAATGCACTTAGCTGATGAGAGAGCTATATGATGCTCCATTTCTCCCTATTTAGTGAATGACTTAACGCTCAGTGTGCTATCTGTCTGCAATAGTCTCAGAACCATTCAAAAAGCACCTTATTTTCATCCTTACTCCATATACATATGGAGTCTGGAGTGGTGGTGGCGTAGTGGCTAAAGCGCAGGGCTGTTAATCAGAAGGTTGCTGGTTTGATCCCCACAGCCACCACCATTGTGTCCTTGAGCAAGGCACTTAACTCCAGGTTGCTCCAGGAGGATTGTCCCTGTAATAATTGCACTGTAAGTCGCTAAGACATTTTTTTTTCAGCTTTTGGATGAACCATTTATTCTTAATGTGATGCATTTACCAATGTTCATGAATAGAACCAAATTCTACAGTGATAACAAAATTTGTCAAATGAAGCAAAATGGCCCACAGATGTGTTAATGTTGAAAGTTATTCAAAATAACTTTGTTTTTCAACTTTTGAGGGAACAATGTCCCATAATCCATGTATGTGAACATTAATGCATTTTTTAAAGAGGCATATCAAATCAAGCTGGAGAGTCTACTCTTTACAATGAAAAAACATAGAGGTTTCTTACCAGAGGCATTTATGTTGGCTCTGCACCCGTAGAAGTGCTTCACAGAAATCAATGCCATGTTGTTGTGTCACGTGACTCGGTGTGCCAGACGTTTACCCTTAAATGAAAATGTAGATTCTCGTGAACAGTATTCAGTCAGTTTAAATGAATTTAATTTATGCGTTGCATATAGCAAAGCCAAAATGCAACATCCACGCATGTGGGCGCGGGTCGCACAAGACTATAGAAATATTGTAGTAACTGTGACTGTAGTAACCGTGTTTATTTGGAGGAAGACGTGGTTTTGCTTTAGTAATATTGTAGTAAAAATGGGGTGATTCTCATGAAACCGGTCAAGACAATGTTTAGGTCATATTTTACTCCAAAATCAAAAGAGACAAAAAATACATTTTGTACAGTTTGCATATTGAAAATGAAGCCTATTTTTAGAGAATGTTATAGTTGCAGGCATTGCTCCGAAAGTGGCGTGAGCTCCAAATACCCATTAAAGATATAGGAGCCCCTGACCTAACCCTTTCCCTAACCTTAAACATGAGTTGGCGCAACCCCCTTTTTAAATAACCCTGCCCCCCTTTTAGAGTAACCCCGCCCTCTTTAAGAGATTCCGCCCCATTTAGAGGTCTCTGGCCAGCAGCTATACCTACCTGTATTTTAAGGGATATTAAGAGTTTTTACATTGTGACATTTTCCTTACAGTTATGCACATTTTACCCCCAATTTTGTGGTTTTGTGAGAATCGCACTTGTACAATATTAACCATGTTTTTGTTTTTGGGGGTAAAGCATTGTTTTGATTCAATTAACCATGGTTGTACTACAGTAATACTGCAGTATCCATACCGTTACTGTAGTATTACAGTATGTTTACTATAGTAATATTGAAGTAACCATGACTGTTAGAACCAATGAACAACAGTACATAAAACTGAATGTGGGTGTATAGCTCAGATTATTTGGTTTCGTATGAGTAATTTGGTGATCATTATGTTTGATTTATAAAATCTGACCTTTGATTACAGACTTTGGTAACTCGGCAAATCTGAGCACAGTTTGTGACATTGTTGAGATCGCTTCTGAATCTCGAGGAAACACATGCAAGAGTACTGGTGTATTTTTGTCTGGAGAAAAGTCAGAGACTAAAGCAAGTCTCCATTTACTCTCCGTTTAATCATCTAATTGTTTTCTAGGAGAAACAGTTGAGCTATTAAAAAGATTTCATTTTCTGTGGGATGTTTTGATCTGACATTTGAAAGAAGGAAGTGTTTTGGTTTGTTGTGCAGATTCTCAATTCGGTGGGCTGTTGGTCTGGGCACCACTGCATTAGGGCAACAGAACAAAGACTAATGCACTGTGGCAAATACAATACTGCCCTGATCAGACACTCACGTGTGTTTTTTTACCCCTTCATCTTGTGGACATGCTATTGACTTATACTGAGCTAAAGATAGTTTCTATCCCCTAACCCTATCCTTTTAGATATCTAATATATCATTGTTTTGTGTAGCATGTAAAACAGGTTACTTTTGGTGGGAAATTGACTGGTGCTGTGACAAACACACACACACACACACACACACACACACACACACTGACTGAGGTTGCCGGAGTTTGGGTTGAATTTGAAGGTGTTATTGCGAACAGAGATTTTAATTTCCATCCAGAGAAGAAAATGTAAAATGAGACCAATGACCGTGTGTGTGTGTGTGTGTGTGTGTGTGTGTGTGTGTGTGTGTGTGTGTGTTTTATATGCATGAGGATTCTTGCATTTGTGTTTTATTTGCGCTCTTCGGTCAGAGAAGGTAAAGCTATTAATATATGACGATGAGAGAAGAGGCCGTTGCACATGCCTGCAAGCGAGAATATTAAAACTAAGAGAACTATAGTGATATCCAGCCCAAGTGTACACACACACACACAATCACAATCACACACTTTATGTAGGAGACACTGACAATCTGGTGCTGGTTATTGTCGTGTGTAATCGATTTGCTCAGACTACCTAGATCTGAGTGTTTTGTCAGTCTGACATAATATGACTCTCTATCTCTGTCTTTCTGAAGGTTTAAGTAACTTAATTGCCCTAGTAAAATAATAATAAAAAAAGCTTTATATTGCCAAACAATAGTACCATTTTATATACTGTATTGGTGTGCATGTACAAATTCTTATGGCCATTGTCACAAATCGGCTTACATTCAGTTGTTTAGAAATTACAAATGAAATAAGAAATGTTACTTTTTACAATAAAACTTATTACTCAAATTGTTATACTGACCATATCATTTGTAATGGAAAATAACTGCAAAATAGAGGCATTTTTTAACTGAACTCAGACTTTAAACCTCACTGTACATAGAGTGTAATCAAGTAAAATTATGATATTTTTGTAAGACTCCTGACTCTTGAAAACAAATGTGTGTGTTTGAATAGCTTTGTGTGATTTGGACTTCTCTGATGTGGTTAGTTTGATATGATCTGATAGATTGAAGTATATTCTGCTGTTAACATTCATAACTCATACTCACTGAAGTATGAATGAGTGTGTGTGTTCTGAGGAGAGCATGTGGTGTGATAGAGGGATTAGTGTTTTAATGAGGGGGGTGTGGCCAGGGTGGGAGGGGTCAGCCATTGCCTCAGGCAAAGAGCAGAGGGTCACACATACACACATTGGGATGGACACACTCAGGGGCCTCAATTACGGCATGGAGGATAATTCCCCCCACCTGATACCTGCTGTCGTCCTGCACTGTCTTTTTTCAGCCTGTCTGTTTTTTTTCTCTCTTTCTTTTACCATCTTACTTTACCCCTCTTTAACCTTTTACTTCCTCTTCCTCATTCTGTCAGATATTGAAATGTTTGTTGTAATCATGTAAAGCTGGACAGACAGAAGTAGTTTCAGTAGCGGTTTATAAGTGCATACACACATGTTTATCGTTTTTATCTTAATGAAAAAATCAGACCTCTAGTGTTATATTTAAATATATATAGTTTATTATATTGACTATATGGAAACTCTGTTCACTAAAGAACAACTGTGAGGAACAATTTTAGTGTTAATGTGGATAGACGGATGGATAGAAATAATAGAATAGAATAAAATATGAAATGTAAAAAAATATATAATATGTATATATCATTATTTTATACAATTATTAAATATAGATCAATCAATAAATAAATTATAATTATTGTAATTATTTTTAGCTAATTATTATTTTGTGGGAAATTCACTAAGATAAACTGACAAACAATGGATGGATATATGTATATATATACACATGCTATTTTTATATTATATATTTTTTGTTATATAGATGTTATTTATTAGATAGATAGATAACATACAGTAATTAAATAAGGGGAAAATAATTAAATAAAATATTATTTTTAAATTAAATTAAATAATATTATTATTATAAATATATATAATATCAGAATATCTAATAAATATATTATTATTATGTATTATACATTTTATATCAGTATATATATATATATATATATATATATATATATATATATATATTTATACTGTATATATTTATATATGTAATTAATATTATGCAGAGATAATCATAATATGCATAATAGTCTACCTTATTTCTAATAAAAAAAATTATAACATTTTTGACATTTATTTAGACATGAAAAATTGTCCATAAAACTTTTTGTGTTGTGTGTGTGTGTGTGAGAGTGTGTGTGAGTGTGTGTGCACGTGTGTGTGTGTGTGTGTGTGTGTGTGTGTGTGTGTGTGTGTGTGTGTGTGTGCGTGTGTGTTCGCGTTTCCTTGTGTGTGTTTGTGTGTTTCCTTATTTGCATGTCTGTTATCTCAGGTTTCTTTGAATTGTCTCCCTCCCTCTGGAGTTTGTGTTTGAAACCCTCCCAGATTTTGTTCCTTTCCTTCCTTTATTCTCGCACTCTCTCTTTCTCTCCTCCCTCCTCCATCTTTATCATCTCTCTCTCTCCCCTCGCTTTGCACCTGTTTCCCACTCTGAACAGCTGCTAATTGGGTGAATCTAATTAGTGATTAACCACAAACCTCAGCAGTGTTTGATAGGTTTGTTCTCCGACCCATAAAATAATCCATCACTGATCTACGTGTGTGTGTGTGTGTGTGTGTGTGTGTTGGTTTTAAAATAACACTATTATGGACACCATTCAGGGATAGTGTTGTATTTAAAAGCACTAGAATACATGTGTAGATTTGCAGTTGATGATGGTTCTCTGTTATGACCAGGCAAGGTTAGCTGACAAACTAGTTCAACTCTGTCAAATATATGTCAAACCCTCTTCATCGTTCTGATTGGCCTAGTGGTTTTATAAAGGAGGCCCTTTAAAATTCAAAGGCCACAGAGGAAATACAAGTGGCAACCTTTCCATGACCCACATTCCAAAATGTCAAACTTTCACAAATTCCAAAATCCTCAACCAAAGCAGAGATGTCCTGCAAAGGTGCAAACATTCTCTGTGACCTCAAATAAAAGTTTCTGTCAAGGCCTTGTTGTTGATGGTACATTTCGACATCACTCTTTGATATGGATAGGGATGGCCATTGGCTATGAACATAAGCATTAATAATAATGATAATAAGAACTATACACCATTGTTACTCTGCACGCTACTGCAGCAACACAAATGGTGTACTTTGTTATAAATTCTTATGGTTCAAACAGACTTTTGGGTTGCAAATAATCTGTTGACACGTGTAGGTGCAAATAGTTACTCTGATAAGGACAAGACGTTGCCAACTTTCTATGGTACATTTGTTTACATGTAGTTTTGCTCCAAATCATAGGCGATAATTGTCAATTTGACACCCATCTACAAACTAACGGAATAGCAAGTATTGATTTAGATTTAATATTTTGACTTTGATCTTCGTTTACCGTACTGTATGTGTTTTTTCACCAATACAAAAATTATCCAAATCTAAATTTTGAGCCAGGGACCCCTGTTTGAGTTGATACTAACTGACCCAGATGCATTACAATATAAGTTCACCGTATGTATTTACCTACTGTCATATATGTGAGCAAACACGTCTCTTATTGAAATGCAACAGCCTTCATTCATGACGTCTCTTTATAACAGTAGCCTTATAGAACAACATATCAAAAGCTCTTACAGTTGCACTCTCTGCTCTCAGATCTTGTTGATGGTCATGTTATATTTGCATTCTCAGATGTAACTAAATAAAGATGTCACAGACAACAACAGATGAAGTTTAACGAGGACTTAAACGTCTCATGATGGTTACAGGTACACAACATATTTAAAATAAATAGTTTATTGTACTGTGTTCTTAATATCAAACATTGTATTTTATTAACATAATATGTTAAATTAAAATAATATTAATTTCTGCAGCCAATAATTTACCACACAGAACACATTTAGGTTGGAACAAACCATTTTTATTCTTGTTGCAAATATGGGTTATATTTAACATTTCCATTTTGATAAATTATTATTTTTGCACTGTTCATGTTATTGTAAGATGATAAGATGATGTCATCGGTAACGCTGTAGTGCTAAACTAACCGGATTGGGTTCAGATTGCTCCAACCAGTGGTGGTAGCCCTCCATATTTGGGCAGAGAGTCACATGATCAATCACTGTAATTACATATGGCCACCAGGAAATGGCGCCATGTACATGACACAGACTCAATGATGACTCAAATGGCACAGAATGAAACACTTTCTGTTAAATCTCATTACGCAAACTTTTAGTCATTGTTGTGTTTGCATGTGTAATTAGTTTGTATGCACAATTATTATGTTTCATTTGTTTGGAGAGTTTGGAGAGTTTTTTGGACACTTGGAAATGTTTTTGGACACAATGATGCTATAACTTTTGATTGGTTTGTTGTATCAACACACATTTTTACTCAGTTACAGGTGACATGATTGGAAACTCTGGAGCCACCTTATTTATACTCTTGAGGTATATAATGTCAAATCAGTAAAAATAAGAAAAAAGTAAATTATTGGCTCAAGTTTTCAGCAGCTTCTTAGGCTGAGAGTCTCCGAATTTATCGTAATCTAGGTAATAAAAATCTAATGTTTTCTTTCAAATTAGACCAAACCTCCTTTAGGTTTTTGGTCAACCTATAAGCCTTTAATTTTGGGTTTGCTACTGAAACATGAATTCTTTAAAAACACCCACAGAGCTCAAAGGGTTAATGTAGTCTGGGTTGTATGATTTGGGCTTATGATTTTCAAGGATGAGGGCATGTCATGCAATCTCTCGAATTTGGGTAGATTTTATCAAGCGAAAAATCACTTTGCACAAAATACCGTACAGTTTGATTGGATGCACAGCAACATCTGCAACAAAAAAATTGTGTTTTATTTGTTTTTTCAACGTTGATAAGCATAATTGAGATTTCATAAATACACATGATTAGCAACATGATAAATATATTAAGTTGTATTTTAGCATTTACATTTGTTTTTCTCTGATGTCCCGTGACCCTAACAGAAGTTGAGAACCAAAGTATCATGATAAATCCTCTATAATGAAATGTTAGTATTTGGGATGTTTATGGATAGTGCAAAGCAGACAGATAAAATAGGGTCTAATAATCCAGAATGCCTCAAATGAGAACGAGAGAGGGAGAGAGTTTAAACTCCTTTTGCTACAGGAAGCTGTCACACAGGTTTACTTTCGTGCTGTTTGCTGCAACAACTTTCTTCCATAAGCCCCCATGACCCCAGAGACAAACTCACTACGCCTCCATACCCTAAATAACTACAGATTAAAATTTTACACTCTCTCCCTCTCATGTTCTGACAAAGAGCAGTGTTGCCCTGTCATATCCCATCTCATCTGCTGAGGAGACATCGCT
>NC_068303.1:4313386-4550886 GCF_025860055.1 Xyrauchen texanus
AATGTCAGATTGAGGCAGTTTTTTTTAGATGTGGCCATTTTACACATTTGATTAATTACAATATCTGTTAGCCAAAAGAGTGGTTTGATAGTTGATTTTTTGCATTTTAATTTAGCTGAAATGCCTATAATAGGCTATTTAATTGCAGGTTCTACGTTGTAAATGTATCCTACTGTGTGACAACAGCATGTGTTAAATGAACTGTATATTGAGCAATAACAATGGCAACAATGGTTTAATGGCTTTAATTGTGGAAGAATTGTATATATGCCTTTCTCAAATAAACCTACAGTAGCCTGAGAAATATTAGCTGGAGTAAAAAGTGTGACAGGTAGCCTCTGTGATGTGTATGGGACATCCTCAGATAAATAGGCAGGCAGACAGACATTAAGCGGTGCTGGAATTGTATGTCTTAAAGCAGTTATTGCGTTTAAAAGAGTTGAAGGAAAGTGTGTGAGAAGTGAAATGCAGGGAGACAGGTGTTAGCAGAGAGCAGCAGATTGAAACATGAGGTGAGACGGGCCGAGGATATTCTCTCATTGTTACCAACATTCATTATTCGGATGATTCATACAGAGCGGATCTTATAAACACACACATACATTGTCAAACTCTCCGGCAGTACAGAGAGGAAGACTCGAAGTTCTTCTCCCGCGAAGTTGTCACATCGCATCCACGCAGATGGATGGGGGAGGGGAGTGGGGTCAGGGTTGGGGCGTTGCCTCAGGGCTCGTCGCCAAGCAACAAAAGACCACTCAGTTCGTGTTAGCCCTCCCGTCGGCCAATCAGGTCTGATGGAACTCAGGCGCGGTCCGCTGCTAGCCTTCAAATGCTAAGTGCTTCATTAGCCACCTTTCATATCCCCGTCGCCCCCGGCAAACCCACTTTACATTCGCCATCCCTGGGAGTGCGGCAAAACTTCACACCGCCGTCAGGCCACACACACACTGTCGTCAGTGAATTTTGTGGTTTGCAGAAACACTCACAGTCACACAATCACAACACTGAATTCATCATGTGTGCATGTGACAGGAGAGTACAGTGTGAATTTGTTTTTATGTGTGTGTAATGTGGCTAGACGTTGCCGTGTGTGTGTGTGTTTGTGTGTGTGTTTGTGTGTGTGTGTGTGTGTGGCCTGAAGCTTAGCAGATGCCTGAAGCCTCTCCTGTCAGGATGGAGAGATCGGACGGAGAGAGAAACAGGAGAAAGCAGCTCCACTGGGGCACGACTGTTTGAGTGTTTGTGGGCCTGTCCCCTCTCTCTGTCTTTCTCTTCCTCGGTGGGTCATAGAGAAACCCAAACACACACCCTTTCCTCAGAACTGAATACACACTGAACGTTTGGGGAAACATACAGCACAAAAAGTACCATGGTATTCTTCAAAGAAGCTTGGTGTGCCTTGAAATACCGTAGTACATGAAAGTGGTCAAATTATATGTCAAAGTAAGGTATTACCAGATGATAACTTCACTTTACAATAAACTATATTGTTTCTAAACTTATAGTCAACAACCTAAAATTAATAGTTGTATATATTTCCATAGTTTTATATTCGATTACATCATTCGCAATTCTTCATGGGCTTCACAGACTTGTACCTTTGTTTTTTCGTTGGATTTTCAAATACTTTTTTGCCTTAAAACAAAGTCTGTATTGTCGTGATTCACCTCGGAGCCGGTTGGTTTGGTTCAGGGCTTACTCTTTAATATAGGGTTTTTTAAAAAGTCTATGGAAGAAATGAATGGGGAAAATACTTCCGGGACCCAGATGGCTGAAAAAGTGGGCGGGGACTGTTGCATTACTGAAAGGGCTAAACATGATATCAGCATATCAATTGGTTTATATTATTGTACAGACAGTTCAGTTCAGGTGATTGGTAACTCTTACAAAAGTACTATGATATTACCATTTACATTTATGCATTTGGCAAACGCTTTTATCCAAAGCGACTTACAGTGCACTTACTGTATTACAGGGACAATCCCCCCCGGAGCATCCCGGAGTTAAGTGCCTTGCTCAAGGACACAATGGTGGTGGCCGTGGGGATCGAACCAGCGACCTACTGATTAACAGTTATGTGCTTTAGCCCACTACGCTACCACCACTCCAAAACACCATAGTTTTAATTTGGACACTACCATGATGGCAGTACCATGGTATTCTTTCATGTTAGTATGATGGAATATATCAAAGCACCATGGTATTACCATCCGATACTAAGTATACCAATGAACCGCCACAAATCATTTTTGTAAGTGAAGTTACATAGCTGTAAATGTAATTGACACTAAAAGTGAAACTACTTTTCACTACAGACAATGATCATTAGAAAAGATACATTAAATGACAGTGTTTCAAACTTAAAATTCATGTAGAGTATTATGAACAATCTCTTTTTAACTTCACGGTCAACTTTACAATTATATTGTTTTTATATGTTTGAGAGATCAGCTGCATGTCCCCTCTATAAGTCTTGTTGTCTATGAGTTTGTCTCCGTTTTGTTTTGTTCTTGTTTGGAACATAATTTTTATAACATGTGCTGTGATATTTGTTTGTTATGGACCTCAAGGTCAGGTTAGACATCATTGTGAATTTGACATAAATGAAGGGTTGGCTGTTATACTGTATATCAGAAGACAATACAATATACTGCAGTACTTATATTGCATTTTGTGCTGTCGTTAATGGTTTGGATTGAATAATATAATCTATTGGATTGTACTGTTTAGGAAATTATTTGACATTTTTTCTACTGTAGCTGTTTTATAAGAGCACTGTTCACTGGATAATGATGAAGACACTTAAAGTGTATAATAGCCCCACACTGTGTGTGTGTGTGTGTGTGTGTGAGAGAGAGAGAGAGAGAGAGAGAGAGAGAGAGAGAGAGAGAGAGTGTCAGTCAGTCATACTGTATTCCCAGTGCTCCCTCTAGTGGACTGATTGTTTTACAGCTCAGGCACTATTGGATGCACATATGCTTATATAGCTTTATTAATGGGGACATGCCTTAGACTTGCATTGTTTTTATATAAAGCTAATCATAATTACTACAAACTAGCCTTATGTTTAAAAGAAAAATTTATTAACTGGAGAAAAAAAAAACATTATTTACAGTATTGATTAATCACTTTTGCCTATTACACTTTTATATGTCCAAAGTGATTTGTTTTGCTAACTTTTTAACAATGTCATACCCAAAGAATTGTAAAACTAAATCTTAGTTAAACAAAATAATCACACACACACAAATAGTATAAGATATTATGTTTTATACACCATATGTGTTGTGTTTTTCAGTGTCAAAGCATTTGCATTTGGTGGCTTGTATAATTGTGTGTGTGTGTGTGTGTGTGTGTGTGTGTGTGTGTGTGTGTGTGTGTGTGTGTGTGTGTGTGTGTCATTCTGTTCCCTTGAGTTGGCCTCAGGGCACCTTCACATCACAATTAATGGAAAGAGTCTCAGGGGAGCTGCAGTCTCCCTCTTTTACATGAAATCTTCCTTTTCTTTTCCCTCCATTCTCCTCTTATCTCATCTCCTCTCATCTCATCTCATCTCCTCGTTTCATCTCTTCTAGTCAATTCAATTTTCAACGTTAAAGTACTTTATTAGCATGATGGTGTTTACATTCAATATTGCCAAAGCATTAATACACAAACCAGATAATGACAAGACAAATAACAATAATAAAACAGTAAAAGGTACAATAAACTTATAATTAAAATAAGGTGCCAGGTAATTAATAAAATAAAAAACTATAATAACAATACACATGATACAATATAAAATAAGCATTTAACAAGACATTATGAACATGAAAACAATACTGTGACCGAAGTACATTAAGGCAGTGATTGGTTCCTGATGGAGCAGATCAAAAATGAATTTTTCTGCAGCTGATGCATGATGGTCCTCCCCCACTAACACCAGCATCTGATCTGATCTCCCCCAGTAACACCAGCATCTGATCTGATCTCCCCCAGTAACACCAGCATCTGATCTGATCTCCCCCAGTAACACCAGCATCTGATCTGTTTCTGCTGAACTGAAAAACTGTGACATGAGGTTTGAGAGTTTGCCAAAGTTTTTCTCTCTTCTCTCTTCTCACAGTGAAGGAGAAAGTGTGTCTCTGTCTTGACCTCACCCGTGTCACAGTGAGCACAGACTCGTTCTTACTTTGGAAGCAGTGTTTGCCTGTGTCGGCCTTTTTCTATGGCCAGACTGTGATCACTGAGTCTGTATTTGGTGAGGATCCGTCTCTGTTTTGGATCTCTTACAGTGTGCAGATATTCTGCCAGATTATATGTTCTGTTTCGGGTCCGATAACATTCCTATTTGCTTTGGTTTTTACTTTCATTTTCCCAATGGTCCAAATATGAATTTTTGCTTTCTTTTATGATTTGGTTGATTCTGATTTGGTTTAGTTCAGCAGCGCTAGTCTGTATCTAGTGTTTGTTAGTTGTTAGTGGGTTTGTGACAAAGGGGACTGGTTTTAGGCTGCAACTCTTGGGTTTTAAGGGCTTCATGTTGCAGTGTGTTAGGGGAACTTGAATTTAGGTGTGTCCAGAATTTGAGGGATCGTTTTTCAATATGTATAAAAAGGGGGTACCTGCCTAGTTCGGACCGGCATGCATTAGTAACTGTTCTTCTCTGAACTCTGAGAATGTTTCTACAGAATTCTGCATGCAGGGATTCTATGGGGTGCTTGTCCCATCTCGAGTAGTCTGCCGGACAGAGTGGACCCCAAACCTCACATCCATACAGAGCAATAGGCATAATAACACTATCAAATTGTTACAGGAATGTCTATTTGGGTAAATTTGCCCTTAATGGCATAAAATGCTCTTCTAGCTTTCTCTTTTAGTGCATTCTCTGCCAAACTAAAAACCCTTGAAGCACTGATTTTAGACCGAGGTAGTCGTAGTGTAGGTGGTTCTATTGCAGTGTTTCCCAGAGTGAATGTGTATCTGGTGTCCTGTAATCTGGCTTATTTCTGGAAGATCATAAATGACTGTCAGGGCCCAGTTCTGACAGTTGTTCTCCAGCAGGTCCAGGTGCTGCTGTAGCACTTGTGGAGTAGCTGACAGCAGCACCATCTGCATAGAGAAGAAGTTCACTTCAGAGTTATTTAGAGTAAGACCGGATGTTGAGTAGCACTGCTAACTCATTCATGTAAAAGTTGAACAGAGGTGGACTCAAACTGCAGCCCAGTCTCACTCCTCGCCCTTGAGTGATGAATTTGGTTCTTTTATTGCCAATTTTATCTCTGCACTTGTTGTCCAAATACATAGATTTGATTGTGTTGTTTGATTTTTCTTTTTTCATTAACATGCTGGTTAACTATCGAGTGTAGCGTGTGAATGTGGTCGGTGGTGTTGTGGTAGGAATCCAATCTGACTCTTACTCTAGACATTATGCTTGGTAAGTAAGGCCTGTATCTGGGCATTCAGGATACAACAGAAAGTCTTCCCCAGATTACTGTTCACACAAATGCCGTGGTAGTTATTGGGGTCAAAGTTGTCTCCACTCTTATATAATGGCTGTATCTACGCCCATACTCCATGCAGATATCAAGAACGTAGCCAGTTTGCAGAACCAGATTGAACAGCTTTAACAAGGCCTCCTGCATTACTGCATGGCTGTTCTAATGTTGTCTAAACCACAGACCTTTCTGGGTTTTAGTTTCTTAAGGGCATCTGTCAATTCTTCTCTGCTAATCTGATAGTCTAAAGGGTTTTAGTTATTTTTCATTGTGGATTCCAATTGACTCATCTTATTTTGCATGTTTTATAGACAGGTGTGAGATTTTCTGGAGAGATTTCTTTTTAAAATAAGTTTTTAAAATAGCCTTTCCATAATTCTCCATTTGTATGGCTTTGTCCTGGCTGTGTTGTTTATTTAGACTCTTCCCTTTTACCCAGTTATCATTAATTGAGTCTTCAATTTCATTAAGAGAATGGTTAAGATGTTTTTGCTTTTTGAGGTGTATTGTATTTTTATAATCCCTGAGTGGTGGTAGCGTAGTGGGCTAAAGCACTGAACTGGTAAGCAGAAGGTTGTCGGTTCGATCCCCACAGCCACCACCATTGTGTCCTTGAGCAAGGCACTTAACTCAAGATTGCTCCGGGGGGATTGTCCCTGTAATAAGTGCATTGTAAGTCACTTTGGATAAAAGCATCTGCCAAATATAAATGTAAAATGTACTGCACAATCATTTTGTCTGGTTTCAGCTTTGCGTGGCTCTCTGTGTTTTTGGTTGGAGAGCGGTCTGAGAAGTTTTCTTTTAATTTTACATTCGTTATCAAACCAAATTTCATCCCCAGTTTTTAGTTTAGTTTTCTTGTTTGTAAGGAGTAGGTTTGCTATGATTGAGCAGCTTTGATAAATATCATTTATTTGTTGTACTGCGGAATTTACAGTAAAAGTTTTAAGCACTTGATGTCTTCATAAATAATGGCATAAATAGTTTTCATGTATCACTTAATGTCATACAAAGTCCAGTAAACATAACCAAAGCTAAATCAATATTCGGTGTGACCACCATTGCCTCCTGGACACTGTTTTTCTTGGTTGTTGGCAGACAGGATGTCTCAAGCTTCTTGGAGATTTCGCCACAGTTCTTCTATCTATTTCGGCTGTCTCAATTACTTCTGTCTCTTTATCTAATCTCAGACTGACACGATGTTCAGTGGGGGGGCTTTGTGGAGACCATGACATCTGTTGCAGTGCTCCCTGTTCTTCTATTCTAATCTTTTCTATTTGCAAAAGTAATGTTTGGGAGTCTAACGTTTATATTTCCTATTGACACTCTATTGATTAGGTTGGACATTTCTTTGGAGCTAATTGCACTAAGGAATTCTGATTCACATTTCAGGGACCGTTTGTATTTTGGGTTTCATTTGAACAGATTTATGGGCTCTTGGTCTGTTCTATGGTGTTGAATTTTCTTTAGGAACACATTAATTTGACAGTAAGGGGTCCATGTCTGTAATGGCATAGTCGACTACACTAGCCCCAAGAGCTGAGCAGTATGTGAATCGACCTAAAGAGTACCCTGGGACACTACCATTAAGCATATACAGACCCAAGCCTCGACAGAGTCACACTAACTCCACACCGTTGGCTTTCAGTATTTGTTTATTCCCATCTATAATGTCCGATTCTGAACCTGTCCTTGCATTTAGGACCCCACATTACATCACATCCTTGGTCCTGGAATTGGCTGGTTTCTGTCTGAAGCCGATCAAAATGATTGTCCTTGTAGTATGGAGACTCTGATGGAGGTATGTAGGCTGCACGGATGAAAAGGTCCTTATCACAGTCTATGATGCCTTTTGTGAATTTAAGCCAAACATGTGTTGAGTCTTTTTTCATGATTGATAGGTTGCTTTTTAAAGTCTCTTTGTACCAAATGATGGTACCGCCACCAGTCTCTTCTTCATTTCACGTTACAGTTTTTAAGTGATATCTGTATCCTAAAGGGCATTGACTGTCCACGTCTGATCTGCACCAAGTTTCTAGCAGAATAATGATGTCCTGGTAATAACTGTTTGTCAGAAACTCTGTTTTTAAAGTCTTGGCCCCTAAGATTGTGGAGAAGAGGCCTTGAATATTCCAAGAGCTTATAGTGAAAGAAGTCATTGTGAAATAAAGTGTTTTGGTGGTCCAGAGGGCTTATCCCAGTATTCTACAGATGAGATGTAGAAGATGTCTCACCTCTGTAATGTCTGAGAAGTCAGTGTGTATTTTGCCCTTCAATACGTCTTCCTGCTGTGCATGCAGGAAAGGCTTTGCTGTTCCGTCAGGTGCCCTACTGCTGTTGTGTGTGGGGGTCAATGCCTGTAGGTTGACTGGAGCTGGACTGAGAGGTGTTTGGTTGGGGGTCAGTGTGTTGTGGTCTGGTTGGTTGCTCTCTTCTTACTGGAGTATGTCTGGTTTGTGGGCCCCTCTGTGTAGTTGAATGCTGGTTAGTGCAATGACTGTTAGAACATGTACGTGATGTTGTGAGGGTGCAGATTGGGAATTTATGCTGAGTGATGAATCTTTTAGAAAGACTAAAGACTTTCACTCTCCTGGTTTAGGTCACATGGTCATATAAATACTCAGTCGTTAGACTTGGGTGGTGGGCAACGTTGATGGCCGGTTGACACAATTGACCAGGTCAGCAGGGTAGTCCTTCCTGTGTAGCATCTGTTATCTTTTTTCTCTTCTTGTCTCTTTCTCTTCTAAACTCAACTCTTCTAATCCCATCTTTCTCTTCTCTTCTCTTCTTTTATGTTCTCTTCTTGTTTCATCTCTTCTAGTCTCATCTCACCTCTTCTCATCTGTTCTCTTTTTATCTTCTTGTCTCAACTCATCTCTGTTTTCTTTGTGTCTCGTCTCTTGTAATATCCTCTCGTATTTTTCTCGTCTTCTAATTCCATCATTCTCTTCTCTTCAGTTCTATCAGGAAGACACGCAGGCTTGAGTGAGGTTTAAGATGCCATTTATTTGATGAATGTAAAACAGAAAAGTAATGTCTCTCTTTGGCGTAGGCCCCGTCTGGCGGTCCGAGGGAGTTGTACTCGGAACCGTCATATCCTGCCGGAGATAGGAGGCAGGGGAGAGGAGCCTACCCCCGTGTGGGACGGAACTCAACTGGTGGTGGTGGGGTGGTGGAGGTTGTCGTGTTAGCACACTGAAACAGCAATGTGATAGATTGTGAGCAGACTTATAAAGCAATGGCTTATATGTGATTGGCTAGGAGTTACCCAGCTAATGATGTGATGATGTACAGCTGCTAGTCTTCCCGCTACAACTACGCTGCGCTTCCATTTCCCGCCACATCTCTTGTAATTACATTTTTTCGAATACATTTTTTCTTTATTCTCTCCTGTTTTGTCTCTCTTCTCATCTCGTCTCACCTCTTCTCGTCACGTCTCAATTTCATCTTGTCCCTGCTGCTTTACTTTTTTCTGTTTTGAGTATTAGAAGTACAAAGCAAAATCATGATTACCTACATTCTACCACAAAACACAGAGCAACAACACACAACTGAAGAACACAACAGCCCACATAGCACACAGGATCACATCTCACCCAGTGTGTGTGTGTGTGTGTGTCTCTCTGTAGGGTGCCTGTGTCTCATTTTTGTGTGTATGAGTGCTTTCTACCGCATGAGTTTGCATGTGTGTTATAGTCAAATAAAGTACTGGAGAAACCTTTTGGTTTATTTGGATAAAGACGTGCTCAAACCGCACAGACGGATCTCCTCAGAACAGGAAAAAAGCGCAGGGAGTGTTTGATAAAGCGAGATATAAAGAGAACTCCTCTTTAAATTATTGCATCACCTTATCCAGTTCTCTCTCTCTCTCTCTCTCTCGGTCTCTCTCCGCCTCTAGATATCTTTTTAAATCCAGAGAGAACGGCAGTTTTCATTTCTTCCTCCAAATGTAATCAACATCAAACACACACACACACTTTGTCTCAGTTCCGACACTTTCGATCACCTCGCAGAGTCTCACCTGTGTCATCAATTAGAGTGTTTCACCACACAATGCATTATGGGAAATAGTTCAGAGCTGTCAGGCATTATGAAGCGTTATCACACACTCACATTCGCATTCACACACAGCAGGAATAATGCGAGGCTTCTGCGGTGTCAAGTGTTCTGTTTAATGTGATTCTCTCTCTAGTACACAGCATGTGTAGCTTTCTGCCGCTACTGTTTACCGTACAATAATACAAGTGTGCTTTTGAAGTGTGACTGCGCTGTGGAGTTGTGCAGGCAGAAAGGGACGGCACGTCACCATCCATAAACTCATTTCAGAATGATTTGGAGGAAGGCACGTCTTGTTAAGAGAGATTGTGTTTCTTGTATTTGACCTGGAGTGGTTAGATTGACAGAGTGTGTTGTATCCTGCAGGTGAGGTTGATTCAGAGCACCTTTCATAAGGTTTAGAGACATGATGTTGGGCTTATCAAACAATAGAACTACACACTGTATAAGTATTTGGACATTTAAGCTACAGTTAACTCTCCTTTTGCTATAAATTTTAACCTAAAAAACTTCTCTTGTCCAATGTTTTGCTTGAAAAGTGTGCTTGTGCTTTTTTTTTAATGCTTGGATATTTTATCTTATTCTTTGACATTTATACATTTTCAAGTGTGACTTTAATCAACCCAATCTAATGACTACTTGACGAGTTGTCTCATACAAAAACATGACTTTTAATCCAATAGAGAAAATTAAACAAACCAATGAACATACAAGTTTAACCCTTAATCCAAACCTATACCTCACCAAAGAGTGTACCACTGAAGGAAGAGAAACATCTGGGTTTAGGACGATTCGAGAATTCTTAGCATTTTTCCTTCATTTAATCCTTAAATCAAACCCCAGACCTAAACCTTACTATGATTTTCATAGGAAAATAACTTTTGTGTACAACTGTAGTTTGGAACAAGATGAGGGTTTAATGCTGACACGGTGTCACACAAGTTTAAAGGGTTAAACTGTCGACGCACAGAGTCATGTGACTAAACAACATGGTGCCGACCACAGTGGAGAAACAACAACAAAACTACATCAGGTTAGAAACCTAATTATGTTTTTACGTAAAATACTGTTTGAATCAAAAGATTAGTCTCTAGTTTCATCCGATATGCCATTTAAAAAATTGCATCTATTTATTGCGAAATGGCACGCTGTTAAACACAATGACCACAAACGTGGACAATAGGCCTATATTGAAATATCCTATATTCACTGTGAATTATCACACTGAGAATCAATGGTTATCAACCAAAAGCTAAATGTTGCTATCAGAGGCTTTATATGGAGTAAGGATGAAAATAAGGTGCATTTCGGATTGTTCTGAGACCAGTGCAGACAGACAGCACACTGGACGTTAAGTAATTTACTAAATAGGGAGCAAGGGAGCATCCTATAGCTTTCCTAAGTGCATTCACTCATAAAATCCGGTCAAAAGTTCAGTTTCAGGCTGCAGATGATGTTTGGACCACTCAAAATATTTGGCAGACATGGTACAATGATAATCAGTACATAGATTCAGAATGTTTCAAGCTAAATTTTATTTCAACATGGTTGGCAGTGATTGGATGATGATGTCCATTCCTTTGACTTATAATTATTTATGCTAATTTCTGATGTAATGTCTGGAACGTGTCAAAACATGACAATCCAGCACTCGTGGAAAAATAATTAACTATTTGATTTTAAAAAATTCTTTCTATAATTTGGTATTATTACACATTTCACAACTTAGTTCCACTGTCCACATATGTGGACATAGTTTTTTAGGAAATCTTCTTGCATGTGTCTTAGGGGCTAATAGTTATAAATCAAAAAGGGGAATGGAAAATGCAAAAATATTTTACCTTTGAATATTTGGCTACCTTTCTGGAGAATATATTAGTGGAAATTACAGCTACAGTACCGTGATCATTTTAGGGTTGGGCAAACTTTAAAAAGACACTCTCTCTTTCTTTTATTTAAAATACTTCATATATATAATTAAGAATGATCCTCATATTAGATTAAGGGGATGAAATTTGCTTTTATTGAAAGTAAGGGGGACATGTCCCCCTCATCCCCTGTGTATTCCACGCCCATGCTGCCTTGATGCTCAAGTGTTTTTGTGTTTGAACTCTGACTGACTGACTGATCGAGGCTTGAGGGAATTTGCTGATGGCTTTTACCTGTAATCCTTTTAGAAATCTACTAAAACCTGTGACATTGCATTTCAGGAATGAGTATGGTTGAATATGTCTTCAAAAGTCACAAATGTTCTTGAAAGACAATTCGACTTTTTTCGTTGGTTTCGTTTGGTTTAGAGTGTGGGTTTTGAGAGTGTGTTGTGAGTTATCACACTGTGTAGGTGAAAATGTGATATTGTCTCTGTAGTGAGTGGGAAAGTTTGTGCTGCGTAATTAGAATATCGGCCCCTGTGTTGTGACTGGCTCCTTTGAGCGAGCTCACCTGTGTGCTACCTGCTCATTAGCATCCTCATGCATATTAATAAGGAGCAGAGGCACAGCACGCCCTAGCTTGGCCGCAGGGCATCATGGGAGATTACTTGCATGAGTAATCCCGCTTGCTGGAGTTGGTCCAAAACTCCACAGCTGTCCATCAAAGCACAGGCGGGCAGAAGGGCATCTGGGTGTGGTGAGGCAGGGAGGCAAGCGTTTAGCATGGGCGTAGCATTAGCTCATTTTAACAGTAAAAGACTGTAAAACTTATATCATTAAAAAAACTTTAATTGCTTAATGGGTAGTTACCTTAAAATATTATTTATTTATTTATTTTTACATATTTTTAAAAAGACAGTACCTTAAACCAATACTGATTCTATGTACTGATTATCAGTGTCTCATGTCTGACAAACATGTTGAGTGATCCAAACATCATCTGCAGCCTGAAACAGAAATTGTGTTTTGTTTTTTAGGAGTAAATGCACTTAGCTGCATAGAGATCTATAGAATGCTCCCTTGCTCCCTTTTTAGTGAATGACTTCCTGTATGCTGTCTGTCTGCACTGGTCTCAGAACAGTTCCAAGTCCTGAAAAATGCTAGTGCTTTGGGTATGAGAAAAGGTGCATTACAAATAAAATGTATTATTATTATTATTAAAAGTTATTCAAAATAAATGGAATGTTTTTAAACTTTTGAGGGAATAATGTCCCAATATTCTTTTATGTGGACATCATGTTTATTAGCACGTTTATGCACAAAAATTTATTGTTTTAAACCAGTATATCAAACAAAAATAGGTGTTCTACTCTTTACACCCAAACAGGTTTCAATGAAAACTTAGAGGTTTCTTACCAGAGGCACTTTTGTTGGCTCTGCTCCCGTAGAAGCGCTTCAAGAAAATCAACGCCATGCTGTTGTGTCACGTGACTCAGTGCGCCATAAGTTTAACCCATAAATGACAGTCTAGAGTCTTATGAACAGCATTCAGTTGGTTTAAATTAATTTAAATCATGCGCTGCGTATAGCGAAGCTAAAATACAACTTCCACACATGTGGTCACGAGGTCGCTCTTAAGCATGTTCAATAGGCCCACAAGTTGGGAATGCGTTGGCCAAGCGCTCGCTTGTGTGTAAGCGTACTTGCATAAAGTATGTTTCTGGCCTTACCCTTAAATCTGACAGCACTGCCCAAGAGAAACTCATAAAAGCAAAAGACATCCTTGACTAAACTTCATTGACTTCCAGTGGCCCAAAGCACCTTATTTCCTGTGGGACCATCTGAGGCCAAAAGCTGTTTGCTCAAGTTGGCCAACAAATTCTTAACACACAGACACAGCCGGCCTAAAATCCCAGAAACAATGTTATAATTGTATCTGATTATATCTCCTCTAATAATATTCAAATTTGAGTTCATGGGTTATTATTGTTAATCAGTCAATATGAAATCAAAATCAACCATATTTACTTTCTAAATACACATTCCATTGTCTTCATAATGCTATGCATTAACGGTCTCTGTCTCAACTTTCCTTTTAGCTGTCACCAAGATCACTTCAGTTTAACTCCTTTCTTACTGTAGGCACGATCATGATTTCAAGCTCGATTACACTTCCTAGTGCTTGACGCATATGCAGAGGTCTAGTTGGCACTAGGAAGTGTAATCGAGCTTGAAATCATCGTGCCCAGAGATTGTAATGGCAAGATGTGGTGGTGGTGTAGTGGTCTAATGCACATAACTAGTAAACTGGTAAGCAGAAGTTTGCTGGTTCGATCCCCACAGCCACCACCATTGTGTCCTTGAGCAAGACACTTAACTCCAGGTTGCTCTGGGGGGATTGTCCCTGTAATAAGTGTGCTGTAAGTCGCTTTGGATAAAAGCGTCTGCCAAATGCATAAATGTAAGATGTACAGTACAAAATGTGTTATATTTAGGTCTGTTCTCACCCTAAACCACTTGGATCCCTTCAGAAGACTTTGATTGAACCACTGGAGTTGTATGGTTTACTTTTATGCTACCTGTATGTGCTTTTTGGAGCTTCAGAATTTTAGTCACCATTCACTTGCATTGTATGGACCTATAGAGCTGAAATATTCTTCAGCAGAAGTCCTAAAGAAAGAATGGTTCTATTTATATTATGTCACAACTGTCAAGTTGAGGTTTCGTAGAATTCAACAAAGACGTGACATTGTTTTTTACAAGTTGGAAGGAAATTCAAGGTATTTCTGACATGACATGAATGCACCATAAGTCTAAAGTTAAGATCTGACAAGTAAAATAGAACTTATGGGTCCTAACTGAAAACTAAAAAATGGTTCTATGTAGCACCACAACCGGGTTATGCCTGTGGTACAGAAATGAGAATCCACAATTGGTGGAATTAACTGTTTGGAAACAAGCAATATAAGGGAACAGTATTGATCTCTCCTGTTACAGCACTCTGAACTCTATTAGTGTTTCCACATCATCAAACATGTGAAAGCTTATTCCAAATATGTGTGTGTCAGAGAGGGATAGTTGGAGGTACAGAGCACAGTGGGGATCAGATACTGTGTGAATACTAATTCAGCTCTCTTGGCAGGTCAGAGTCCCTCTTCTCTCGACATTTACCCATCTGCACAACAGCATAAACATTAACACACTCTCTAACACACAGCTCCTGTGGATTACCTAGGCCGCAGGACAGAGCCGTTTCTATGGAAACCTCACAGTAGGCCGCATTAGTTAACCATACACCTCTTGTAAAGTCTCTCTTCTAGGAGTGTGTGTGTGTGTGTGTGTGTGTGTGTGTGTGTGTGTGTGTGTGTGTGTGTGTGTGTGAAACACACAGATCTGTCACACAGGTAATTACTGTATTTTTTAATGATTGATGAAAAGTCTTGCCTTCTTTTCCTGAAGGTGACCCCAGAAAATATAAAATAAATTACACAATGTTTGACAAATATACAACACACATTAGGCTTTAATACTACAGATAATAATAAAACATACATTATTACAAGAAACGGTTACACTTTAAATTACATAGGATATATTACAGTGTAATAACATAGTAAGTAATATGTAATAACATTTTCTTCATATGCAATTGTTGCAGAATAGCTTGTAGTTTACATTCTCATTATAATCATACATTTTTAAATTCCAGAAATAATATGTTGATTGATGCATCATCATCCTGTACAAGCAAAATGCAAAATGTATTAAATAATCAAGTAATGTTTGACATTGTAATATAAAGTAAAACCTAACAGGTAAAAATCAAAACATAAAGTTTAACCAAGATCACATGCTTTAAACAGTATTTCATGTTACAGTGTAATTACATAGTAAGTACTGTGTAACGACAATTAATAACATTTACTTCAATGCAATCGTTGCAGAAAATCTTATAAACACACACTGTTATAGTAATTACACGTTTCAGTTTATTTACAATTTATCAGTAATTGCACATTCAACATTTCCACCTACAATTAACTATACTGTGGAAGAGTTTGAAAATACATATTGCTATTGTAATTTATTATATACTGCAATCATGTATTGTATGGATACTGAAATATAAAGTAAAACCTAACAGGTAAAAATCTAAACAGACAGTTAAAACAAGATCTTAAGCTATAAATTGGAGTATTTCATGTTACAGTGTAATTACATAGTTAGTACTGTGTAATAAACATGAATAATGAATTATTGCAGAATAGCTTGTAAAATCACACTGTTATAGTAATTTCACGTTTCAATTTATTCACAATTTATAAGTAATTGCACTTTCCCAACTTCCCCAACAAGTAACTATGCTGTGGAAGAGTTTATACATACGCATTGCTATTGTAATTTATTACATAATCATGTATCGTATGACTTGGACACTAAATATGAATCAAAAACAAAAGAACAGATAAACAGTCACCCTGTTTCCAGTTAATCACATGATGATAGGAATACTTAGAAGAGAAAATCAAACCAATTAAGCTCTGTTAGAATCAGACCAAAATCATTTCTGGCGTCAGGCAAAAACTCAAAAAACTTTCACTTTTCAATGAAATGGCTTGGAACTGCTGTGCATTGAACAAGCACTACACGGACACCTTAAACAGTTGCGCACTGTCACCATGTCAACAAAAGTATCTCCCGCTGAAAGCATTTAAACACGCTCCTGCCTCAAACATTGATGCCGGAAAATGGGCCCCATGGCCACAAGCTGGGCCACATGGGAGTTGTAGGCCCCTTGGCTTCAGCCCGTATAAGCCCGTGTGTTATGGCACCCCTGAGTGTGCGCATTGGAGTGTTTATCTGAAAAGGTGTTAATGTTATAATGTATGAGACTGGGAGCGTAACAGGGTATCATAGTCTGTGTGTGTGTGTAGGTTACCATTTGATTGACAGGTGAGGTGAGTCTCAGTGCTCTGGGCTTCATAATCAGCAGCTTTATTCCGAGCACAAAGGATTGTGGGAAGAGAAGGATGAGAGAAGCCGAGAAGTGCAGAATAGTAAAATTCCCGGAGGAGAGGAGGGGTTGCCTTCTCTCCTTTGTTTATTTCTTTGCTTTCCTTTGAACAGGTTCTCAGTGTGTGTGTTTTTGCGAGTGCAGGTAGCGTATTTGGTGTATTTTTGAGTATGTGTGCCTTTCTATGTGTGTGTTTTTGGAAAGATTGTTGTTCTCATTATGACTGATAGATCAAAAGCACTATTCATTTCTGATCACGTCTTCCCTGGCGTTGTTGCTCCAGCTGTTCAGTGCTCTTCATGCCGATAAAATAACTTCTCTGATTGGACTAACCATTAGTCAGTCAATCAAACATGTGGGTGTGTCCAGATGGCAGGGGCACAGGGATGTTTTTCCTGCCTGATTTTGAGTAGGAGTTTTGTTTTCTGGGATGCATTTAGTTTTTTCAGGAGTTTTTTGAACACCATACTGGTTTTGTTAAATCAGAATTTGTGGAATTTAAACTTTTAGATTTAGAAACGCACAACATAAGAGAGTGAACTAAATTTAAGGGGAAATAAACATTCATGTTAATTAAGTTGCTCATAAAAAAGGAATTATCTGGTTTTAATACAACTTGAGCTTAATGGACAGCATTTGTGGCATAATGTTGATTACCACATAAAATATTTGACTCAGCCTTCGTTCGTTTAATACAAATAAAAAAGCAAAAATTGCAATTACAGGGAGACACTAACAATGGACGAGATTCAAACCTGTCTATAAACGTTAAAATACACATAGTCAAAAGTATAGCCACTAGATATAAACATCATAGGTGTTAACATGATTCAGTGTATAGATATATCCAATATTACTACTTCATTATGATGACGACGCAGCGCTAGTATTCCCTTTTTACCATTTAAGTGATTTTATCACACTTAAATCAACATATATAATGATCGCATCTTGTGGCAATACTTTTGAAACTGTGTATTTTAACTTTTCATTGACTGGCCCCATTCACTTACATTGGAGTGGTGGTGTAGTGGTCTAAGCAAATAACTGGTAATCTGGTAATCAGAAGGACACTGGTTCAACCCCACAGCCACCACCATTGTGTCCTTGAGCAAGGCACTTAACTCCAGGTTGCTCCGGGGGGATTGTCCCTGTAATAAGTGCACTGTAAGTCGCTTTGGATAAAAGCTTCTGCCAAATGCATAAATGTAAATTGTAAATGACTTTTTTTTAAATAAACAATATAAGTCAGAAGTATTTTTATAGTAATGCTGACATATGCTGTCAATTGAGCTTAACTTGTAACCCGGAACATTCCTTCAACATTTTAATTAACTGTTTCTATTCTACGACTTAATTTAAATTACAGTAGCATTACTTGTATTGTTTTCTCCCTTGGTTGAAATGCTTCTGCTTGTATTATTCTCATTTGTATGTCACTTTGTATAAATGTGTCCATTAAATTCATTATTATAAGCCATTGCATAATTCTGCACCAGATGGGTAGTGAGTTGATGCTACTGTGGATGAAACTTTCCATCCTCCCCAATCTGAAGTGTGCAGTGAGGTTTTCCAGTGAAGGTTTTATTTTAGCCGGCATTTCTCAGAACTGCTGCTAAAACTCATGAACTTGAGCTGCAGGAGGTCAATAGCATCACTTCTCTTTCCTCTCTGTTTTTTTTTCTTTTCTCTCTTTCAAAAGACTCAACTTTTTTCTGAAAGTTCCTAGACCAGCAGTCTTTTTATTCATCAGCTGGTGGGTCTCTATTTCAGTTTCTGTCTATCGGTCTTCGTGTTTCTGAAAGGATTGTACAGAGAGAACACTTTTAGGTAATTGTCCCTGATCACCATTGCAAATAATTGGCAACACACACACACAAAACGTAAAGCCAACTTCATCATCGAATGATCATTGAAACAGAATCAAAATCATCATAATAGTAAACTTTTGGTGTTAGTACCATTGACCTTATAACTTGCTCTTCCCAGGCTTTTCCTGCTAATATGACATATTTACAAACGTGCCGATATCTTTTGAACTCTATTCCAGTTTTATGCCTGCATGTGTTTGCTTGCATTACAGTGATTTTTCTCTTGTTTTGGCTGCTGATTAGGCTTATATCCATAAACAAACCGACCTAATTTAAACGATTACAAAGGACTTACACGATCAAAGAGCAAAAGTCAGGATGTATAAGAGAGTTCAAGAGTGTGAAATGGAGAGAGAGATACAGATACACCTCTTGCCCTGCTCCATCTGAAATCGGAATCCATTTCATACCGAATGAACATAACAGCTAATCCCACCCTCTGGTACAGGCCTGAGGGTCTCTGACACTCACACACACACACACACACACACACACACACACACACACACACACACACACATACACATACACACCAGACTATCTGTGGATTGCATACAAACATGCATTCAAAGAACCATATTTTAAAAACAAGTCGCGAGTTCGAATCCAGGGCATACTGAGTGACCCCAGCCAGGTCTCCTAAGCAACCAAAGTGGCCCGGTTGCTAGGGAGGGTAGAGTCGCATGGGGTAACCTCCTCGTGGTCACTATAATGTGGTTCACTCTCGGTGGGGTGTGTGCGAGTTGTGCGTGGATGCCGCAGAGAAGAGTGTGATGTCTCCGCGGTAACGCACTCAACAAGCCACATGATAAAATGCACGGATTGACAGTCTCAGACGCGGAAGCAACTGAGACTCATCCTCCGCCACCCAGATTGAGGCGAGTCACTATGCCACGACAAGGACTAAAGATATATAGGAAATTGGGCATTCCAAAATGGGGGGGGGGGGGAGAAAAACACAATTATTTTGTATCGTCAGACCAGCAACGCAGCCAGGTAACTCCACCCCTTCCGCTACTACAGCAAGCCTCGAGTGCATGAAGTGTCCAACAATCCACACTCCATTCGTACGATTAAAGAAATGCATCATCCGGGCACTCGTACACTTCTTTTCCCATTCTCCTCGCACTACTTACACTACAAAATGCCGTAGAATAGTGCAGAAGTGTGCAGTTTGGGACGCACCTGTATATATCCATTCTTACTGGATTTTACTGAGAATGAAGCAGTCATTGAACAGGGTTTAACTGATTTAGATGATTTGCTCAAATCCAAGGGGTTTTAACCCTGAAGGTGTTAGTGAAGGCATTGTCACAACCAGAACATTTTGGAAACTATACAGAAAAAGAAATAAAATTAACAAAGCTTTATAATGGCCTTCAGTGGTTCATCAACCCACATGAAGTTTGGCTGTCCTGCTTTGACTACGGGTGCTCTTAAACTGTTGCTCTTAAGCGCCATCTAACTATAGGATTGATTTTAACTTTGCAGGACTGGTTGTTTGTAAGTGATGTTTATTGGGGAAATCCTCTTTAAATATCAGAAGGGTTGGGAGAGTTACTTTTGAAATGTATTCCAGTACAGATTACAGATTACATGCTGTAAAATGTCATTTGTAACATATTCCGTTAGATTATGGTGCATAATACTATAATGGAGTGGTGGTGGTGTAGTGGGCTAAAGCACATAACTGTTCATCAGAAGGTCGCTGGTTCGATTCCCACAGCCCCGCCATTGTGTCCTTGAGCAAGACACTAAACTCCAGGTTGCTCTGGGGGGATTGTCCTTGGAATAAGTGCACTGTAAGTCGCTTTGGATAAAAGCGTCTGCCAAATGCATAAATGTTAATGTAAATTTACTTTGGATTACTTCTTCAGCACAGGTAGATTTTTTCATTTGTTTTGACTAAAAAAACTCTGCCAGTACAGTAAGACAAAATACACATGTTAAAAATAAATTCTCTGAAAAAACTAAATATCTCATGCAGTGTTGTTTCTAAAACAAGATAAATCAAACTGTTCTTGTTTTAAGGATTTGTAGATATTTTTACAGGAAAACAATACAAAAATTATCATCAAGAATATGATTTTTGCCCTAATATCAAAGGTCTTACTGGAAAAAAAGAAATTATGATCCAACGTGAATTTTCTTGATGAAAAATATGACCGTGTCTGGTAACATGTGCATGTAAAATGGCTAGAAATAGCATTTTAGCTTAGCGTAAAGCTGACAATATACACAAGGTTTATTTCTATTTCTTCTGCTCCAAACTTACTTCAAATGTACTTCTCTGTCTGCTCGTATGAATGTAACACATCATAAGAAAGTGTTTCACCGCTGTTCAAATGCACTTTAGATCACATAATTTATACGTTTAAATGTTTTCCATCTTGAAGTACTAAATATTAAATGAAAAAAATGACAATAAAATGGAAAGTAATCTCTTCATTAATCAAACTACTTTTTGAATATAACTGTATTCTAATTACCAATTACTTAAATTGTAACTGTAGTGGAATACAGTTACTTAAATGTTGTATATTAAATACTGTTACTCCCCAACTCTGAATATCAGCTACAGTAACTGTTGGTTAACTTGTTAACCCATGTTGAGAAGTGATGAAAGCCACAGAGATCTAATGACAGCTAATCTAGATTATTAGATGGATTAAATCCGATCTGGATTAAAAGAAAGTTTAGAATCAAACTACATGTCTTTCTGTAGAATGACTGCAAAAACATGCTGTTAATGTAATTTAAAGCAGCGTTTCCTCACTGTATGCCTCCCTCTGCTGAACATAATAGAGTATTGATCCATTTTTGTGTCCAAAATGGGCTTTAATCTGACTTTTGCTGGTCAACCCCACAGCTGTCCACTTCAGACAGGGTAAATTCTGAATTCTGAAATGGATCCCAGCTCGGCACACAAGAGATGTATAAATTAAAAGGGGATTTGAGAACTTTGATGTGATTATAGTAAGTGGAAACACTGCTGGAATGATGCTGATTCATTGCATTTTTCGAAAACTGAGTCGAGCGTCGCATTCGGAAGTTTGGTGAGTTCACCGGACCGTAACGATCCGTTTGTAACGGGCCTTTGACTCGGAACTAATGAACAAATGAGACGAAAACAAATGATGACAGAAGTTAAAGACTCTGTCATCCAGCAGATGCTCGTTTTTTGTTTTTTTGTACTTTAATTTGGCAGATATTACATTGCTGTTTGTCTGGAGAAAAAAAATCTCAAGACACTCGTTTTGCCCCATAATCATTACCGATTAGACTACTAAACAAATGTAACCATTTTCATTAAAATATGAGACATATGACATTTTTAAGGCCTTCATTACACTTTTGTGAAGTGCAAACAGAGCATGAGAAAAGTCTATATTAAAAGACTGTCCCACAACTGTCCTGTGCGCGTGTGTAAACGGTCTACCGTTATTTTGGCAGATTGCTTTTTTAATTAGGCTAACGCTCTTTTCTTTTTTTTTTTTTTTTTTTTTTTTTTGGCGCGCATCCGGCACGTGTCTAGATTCAAATTAATTTCAAAGATTCCGTTCAGTTCACTCAAGGAAAAAATAACACGTGCGGTCATTGTCATATAGAATAAACTTGAATTTAGCAGTTGGCCAGTTGTCATGAGTGTAAATTTGGCTCTTATTTGGACAGATTTGGGAGACGAGAGACTTCTATCACAAGAGTGTAAATCTGTCAGATAATGTCGTCTGTTTTCTGACCAACATATATAACAGCAGTTCATGTATTTACAGTGATTCACTGACCGATTATTGATTCTATTGAGGAGTGAATATCGCTAAACGACACGAACAAATCCAGCCGGAGGTCTAATGGATTTGGAACCAACTATTTGACTAAAATATAATTATAATTTTTATATATTTATTGATAATTTATTTGCATTACATTAAATAAACCCGGAAGAATGACGTGTCTCTTGAGTTCTGAAAATATAATTTTTTTACAGCATATTTTGTCAAGACTTAAACGTGATTATAACCTAATTTTCTACATGCCCTTTTAAACAGCGAATGAAATTTACCAAATAGGCTTATTTCTTTTTTCCATGAGATAAAATTAATTTAGTGCGCATCATTAAATACACAAAAAACACCAAGCGCTGAAACTAACGCTACGCCCCTCCCCCTCCAAATCCTTTAGTTATGTCAAATATAAAACTGTACAGGTTTTGCTATACTTGTGAGTGCCAACATATTGAAAATGTCTTCACAAGTATAGCAAAAGTGGTAGAGAACCCTTTTGTGAGGGCATTTTAGCAGGTCCTCACAAGTAACAAAAGGCTCATAAATCAACTAAATTATGTTTATCTTTAAATCTAATGAAGTGCACAGATTTCTATGAGGGTTAGGTTTATGGGTTGGGTTAGGAATAGGGGATAGAATATATCTTTAGCCTGCTATAAAATCAATGAAAGTCTTTGAGATGCCCTCACAAGTTTTCAAAACCAACATTGTCTTTGTGTGTGTGTTGGTTTGTGTGTGTGTGTGTGTGTGTGTGTGTGTGTGTGTGTGTGTGTGTGTGTGTGTGTGTGTGTGTAGAGAGTGTGTGTGTGTGTGTGTGTATGTCTGTTGAGTGAGTGAGTGTGTGTGTCTGTGTGTGTCTGTGCGTGTGTGTCTGTGTGTGTGTCTGTGTGTGCGTGTGTGAGTGAGTGAGTGAGTGTGTGTGTGAGAGAGAGTGTGTGTGTCTGTGTGTGTGTGTGTGTGTCTGTGTGTGTGTGTGTGTGTATGTGTGTGTATACAGGTTTGTGTGTTTTAGGACTTTTTTAGGTTACAAACTGGTCATTACAAGGGTATTATGCTATAAATGTGGTTTATGAGGACATATCTAGTGTCCCCATAATTCAGATCACTTACAAAAAAAACATATTAAACGATATTTTATTGAAAATGTAAATGCAGAAGGTTTGTGTGAGGGTTAGGGGATATAATCTATAGTTTGTACAGTATAAAAATCATTATTTCTATGGAGAGTCCTCATAATGATAGCTGCAGCAACGTGTGTGTGTGTGTGTGTGTGTGTGTGTGTGTGTGTGTGTGTGTGTGTGTGTGTGTGTGTGTGTGTGTGTGTGTGTGTGTGTGTGTGTGTGTGTGTGTGTGGTAAATGTAGGTCACATCGACGAGGACTGCACATACTTTGTAATTATAATTATCCCGTAAACACCTTATTCCGTGTTTTACAGTGAGGCTGGAGAACCGTTACTTAACAGACGCCAAGACCATATTGAGCTTCACTCACTGATCCTTAACTAGATGATTAACTATTTTAATTTGGTCACTTGACAAATAGACAGTTAAATGCAAGACAAGCGTTATATCCACATACAGCCCTTGAATAACGCATCAAACTCTTAAAAAAAATATTTTCAATATCACAACCCTCTAATTACAAATCAAGTCTATATACTCAATAAAACACATGTTATGGTTTTAGATGGTGACATCAGCGGTGTTATAAAGTAAATTATAATAATAATAATAATAAGCAGCGTTTTGACAAATTAATATAGCCGAAAATGTGTTTTATTACTAACTAAGAATATAAAAATATCGGCATTGTTATTAATATGGAATGGAGCCTAATAAACAAATGTTGTTAAATATGAAATAATTAAACATTTCTAGGAGTACTAATTAGTCTCATGTTAAGGGGGATCTTCATATCTAACTAGGCCCTTTATATAGAACTGCTCATAAATTAGCCTCGGTTTGACAGGCTAAAATTGACAAATTAACATCTTGAACATACTCAATATGTTCACACAGAGAGATATTAATAGCCTAACCTATAATTTCATATTCTGACCAGCAATGCTTTACATTCGTGAACTTTTAAAGGAAATTGTAACTTTTCTGATTCTTAAAATTTTTGAGTGACGGTCAAAATGTCTTATAAAAGGATTAACATTTTTCAGAGTTACCAGTATTTTGGCTTCCTCTTATGTTCTGTGGTTTTAATTGCTGCTCATACAAATTACAGTTTTGATGATCTGGTGGCTGCCAGCTGCCAGTCACAGTTTGTGACGCTTTTAATCCAACGTTAAATCAATTAATGGCAACTCTGGGCCAAACTAAACCGGGATGGACACCTCCTCTGAAATTTCATTTTACATCTGTTATTTTTATTTCTCATTTTCTATGGATTGGTGGTGGAATCATCTCGAGGAGCATCCAGACCGAACAGATGGACTCAAGCCCTGACCGGTACAGCGTGCATATGCGCATCCGCTGCTGTGAGCGTTAAGCCCTATTAAGACCGTCTACCGTGCAACTGGTGCCTCTCTCAATCCCGCGAGCTCTCGCAGACTACACAAGCGAAAGCTTCTAATCCCTCACGTGAGAGGACGGGTTCTCTCGCGCTCACATCGTGTAATTTACAGTCTGCCTGGAGGCCTTGTATATTTCTTACACCACACCGTGTTATTTCATAAGGGCCTCCAGCTGGGCAATTCATTTCCTCCTTTAAAGTCCACTTATTCCACAACAGACATTTTATTCATTTCCATTCTGTGATTTAGCATACAGTTTATGAACCATTTTCCACAGCCTACTTGTCAAAGATCGCGATGATTTATTGAGCAATTATATAATTTAATATGCTAAGTGTTAATTCATCCTGATGCACCTTGGGTCATATATTTCGTGTAGGCCCACTCGCTGTTTTACTTGCGCGCGCGAGAAAATATGTAGGACTGTTTGCATATGTCTTAGAATAATATAATTGCCCATTAAATGAAAATAAAATGAGGCTTCCCTTCTCTCACGTTGTTTTCAGAGTTAAACATTTATGAAGTGGAATACGTCAGTATATATGTTTTTTCTTTTTTTAGAGGATCCTCCCTTGCGCGAGACACCGAGCGCTCGAGGCGTCTTCGTCCGCCCTTCTCATGCACGAGGGCGCGAGCCCGCGGTAATGGCGGTAATTTGGGTTAAATAATGGGAGCATCCGCTTTTGAACACTTAAAAACGGCCAAACCTCGCACAGACTCGACACCTGAAGACGCAAGCATTTTGCTTCTGGGGAGGGAGGAGACAGAATTCAGAATCACTGAGAAAAAGACAAATGACTGAGACACTGGCACACACATATGCATATGAGCTCAAAGTATTCCTCAAAAACTGTTTGTTCAACTTAGTTATCTATTTTCTTTTCATCTAAAAATAAATCACAAAACGATAATCATTTCGCCGGTATATCGGTGTAGTCTATATATTTGAGAAGTTATAGGTTAAATGGGTGTTCCTTGTTTTTTTTCATGCACCTGTGTGGCTCTTAAATCGACAGACTTATTTGAGAGATGACCCCCACGCGCGCCCCACGCGCGCCCCACTCATCCTAAACGCGCACAAAACGCTTCCAGCTAGCGTGGGTCACGCCGTCACTGTCCCGGTCCAAGTACCAGTGAAAATAGAAACGATAAACGCATAATAAACTATTCTAGAGGATTCAACTGAATCAAAAGCGACCAAACAGCACCAAAATGGTCAAAAAAAACTTTACTAAATTATATTAAAAATACTGGGTGAATTACAAATATTTTTTTGTTTAATTTTTACAACCGACTGTAATGGGTATAAGAAATAAGTTAGGCTATTTATTTTCCATAATATTAAAACTGTCTTTAAGTAACTTGCACATTCAACGTCTTTTGTTGTTATGTTTTTGAGAAACACCCCGTTTCTAAATTTTCGATAAATTTTCGTTTTACTAAAAAAAAAAAAAAAATTTGTTTTTTGTGATAATAATTTTGGAAAATATTCGCTCTATCATATTGAACGGGATTGCATTTTCTTGGCTCCATGCAACTTGTTTCTCATTCAAATAAATACAATAAAACGTGAATAAACCAGATAAAGACCACACTATAAGCAAGTTAAATAACAGAACAGAATGTTTAATTGTGCAAAATTACAATGACACAATATATTGAGTTAAACTTACGTGTCGTTGAAAAAAATGAAAAAATCCAAAAAGCCGCGATGAAAACAGACAAATAAAACTGGCCTGCTAAAGAAAACACAAACGGTCTTTAATGTCCACAAAAATAATCAAAAATGTTGAAAGCGCACTTGGTTCCTTATTAGGCGAAGATACAATATTTATTCCGTGTCTCCAGGGATGAGGCTGCTCTCTCTATTGTCCTCCCTTTCCTCAATGCTGATGCTTAATTTTCAAAACTTCTATATTACCAAGGGACCTACGACATCAGCCGGAGAAATACCCAGCAAGTACAAAATCCGAGCCAGGAAGCGCTTTGTGCAGAGGGGAGGCATTTCAGCCGCTTTTACCGACCGCGCGAGGCGACATTTCATTTTCACGCGCTATTTTGGGGATTTTTGCTTTCATTCGTTCGACAGCGCGAGGAAATAGGGTTATTGGATCGCGAGAATGTCAGCAACATTTCCGGGACTGGTGCACGATGCGGAGGTATTTTAAATGTATTTCTTATCACCTCACAAAAAACCCATCTTATTTAATTTAGCGTAGCATCACAGAGGGAGAGGATGCTCACTTTGCACAGCAGAATTAATTGTATGACTAAGTTGTACGGGGAGTTGTATTGCAAGGCGAGGATTAATAACTGTTGGATTAGTTTGTTCAGTTCTGGTAAAAACGCATTTTTACTATTTGGCTTTGTGGTAAATATGGCTCTGGAGTGTTGAGGTAAAAGTCTCCACCGTGATTACATTAATTTGCTCTTTTATAGTAAGCATTATTATTATTTTGCTAGACCCTTGTGTCTTACCTGCTGTAAAACTAGCGCAGATTGTTGGGACAAAATGCATTCAATAGTTTTGCACAAATGTATTAACAATATAGTAAAATAACACACTCCGTGGTAAATGATAGACAAGTGAGGGAGGGAAAAAAACGCTGTGAGCTCGTGAAGCAGTTTCACGCACTCCCTCCCAGGCACGGAGAGATGACATCGCCGTCAGGTACTTTTCTAAAGACACTTTGAGCTGCTGTGTGTGTTTGTGTGTTTGGGGAAGGTTTGAGTTTCCGCCGCGTGAGAAATGCGCGCGGATCGCTGCGAGCGCGTGTAAATGACATCCCTCATATTTTTCTCTTTTTTCCCCGCACAGATACGTCACGACGGATCAAACAGCTACCGTTTGATGCAACTCGGATGCTTGGAATCTGTGGCCAACTCGTCTGTCGCTTACTCTTCATCGTCTCCGCTTACATATCCAGCTACCGGAACCGAGTTTGCCTCCCCGTATTTTCCCACGAACCACCAGTACACGCCATTACACCACCAGTCCTTCCACTACGAGTTCCAGCACAGCCACCCGGCCGTGAACCCGGACGCGTACTCGTTAAACTCTCTCCATCACTCACAGCAGTATTACCAGCAGCTCCATCACGGAGAACCGGCAGACTTCATCAACCTTCACAGCGCACGGGCGCTCAAGTCTTCTTGTCTGGACGAACAGCGGCGGGAACTGGGCTGCCTGGACGCGTACCGTAGGCATGATCTGTCAATCATGAGCCACGGCTCTCAGTACGGCATGCATCCCGAGCAAAGACTGCTGCCCGGGGCGGGTCTGGGGCTGCCGCCACCGGGAGCCGATGACCTACAGGTACACACCACCGGCATTATACCGTTAAAGCACAAAATACACACTCATTGTCTCACATGCAGACTGCAGAGAGCTTGACGCCTACAGTCACTTTCACTGTCCAAACAGAAGAAATTTTTGCCCGAGGGCTTGAACAAAAACTTTGAACTTCAGGAGAGATTGAAACAAAAACAAAAACAAAAAATCGAGACCGAGCGATCGATTTGAGGCCGAAGCCTATTCGATGTCGCACAAGAAATGTCTTAAAAAAGGAATTCGCTGTTTGAAATAGCTCATTTAAATAGAAGAAAATAAATTATACACACGTGTATCTTGCAGGAATTGTGTAGCTATTTACAAAGCAAAAAAATAATAGGCTTTATGCGTGAGAAATCGTAGGCACATATGTTTGAAACGTATTTCACCCCATATTTTTAAACGTTTGAAAGCAGCACATTTAAGTTAATTCAACTGGCAGATTGAACATGTTTAATATAGTGAATATTGAGAAGTATGGAGTGTGCGTATGTCAGGCCTCGCTGCTGTAAAGCCGCCGTTTCTTTTTTCCTCTGTTAAAAGGCGGATTAACGGCTTGAAAAAGTGCGAACAAAAGGCAAATCCTCCGAAGTAGAGCACCGTAGTTTATCCAATTTAGGACTTAATGTCAATCAACTGGTTATTTATGCACAGACATCTGAAACAGCTCAAGTTTAACTGGTGTGTCAAAAAAATGCTAAAATGAAAATAATTAGAATGATCCATTATTTATACAAAAATATTTAGGCTACGCTGCGATGCAACTCGACTTACAAAATAAATAAGTTATAGATCAAATTAAATAAAAATGTATTTGAGAATAGTGCATTTACAGACAACGTGATACTTTAGAATTGAACTTAATTCAACACAAAAGGAATTCCGATTGTAATACATTAATTGTTTAAATGATCAAGTCAACGTAATTCAATTTACAGAATTAATACAAACGAATTTGATCATGGAAAAGATTATATCATAGAACGAAATCCAAAACTAATATAAAATATGTGAGAGAAATTTGCATTTCCCCTGTTTTTATTGCGTTGACTAATAATAACACAAATAGTTGCGTAATTAATTTGAGGTTGCCCATCACGTTTTTGCAGGGCATGTTTAGACAATGTGTCCAAATAAAAACGTGCACGTTATAGAAATAGCGTTTATTATTTATTCAGTTTTTAATTTCAACCGTCTAAATGGTCAGAAAACACACACTGTATGTAAAACTGCGTTAACGGTGTTTTATCACTGATGCAATATTAAAATAAGAAGTATATTTACTTTTTTATGAAACATGGAGTTTGTGAACTGAAATGCGTTGCTTGTTCATGAACAGTCTGCACATGCACACTAAACGGCCCATAGGAAAACACACACACACACACACACACACACACACACACACACACACACGCATACATACACACGGAGAGAGAGAAAGAAAGAGAGAGAGAAAAGAAAGAAACACATACGTCTCGTGAAAAGGTTTGGACCTTTCTTTGGGGCTGAATGAAACCGTGCGCTCGGTAAAGGCTGCGGAACAGATGCGGGCAGTCTCGTGCACAAGCGCATCTTTGAGCCGCTAAACAGATTTGGCACGCAGAACAATAGAAGCTGCCGCACCTTTAACACACACACGCGTAATTTATGCCTGATCCGACGGGTTTTTGTATTGATTTTATAATCACTTTAACTGCGGGGGGAAAATAAAAATAGAGCAGGAGTTTGTTAAAGGGTTACAAGAGCACGCCAGTATGGTGTCAGTGTGGATGTAAGCGTGTGTGGGTGAATCATGCGCTCTTTGTGTGTGTGTCTGAGTGTATGTGAATGCGTGTTTTGTGTGTGTGTGTGTGTGTGTGTGTGTGTGTGTGTGTGTGTGTGTGTGTGTGTGTGTGTGTGTGTGTGTGTGTGTGTGTGTTGTGTGTCTGATCTGGCCTCCAGACCGGTCGTGGCTTGTGGGACGGATTAACTCTTTTCTTTTGATACAATTCAGTGTTCATTTGGCTGATGACATCACTGATAAACGAGAGTAAAATAATCTGTTGGGTTGACATCATAATGTAACAGGTTCTGCATATATCAGAAACTGAATTCATTAATTACCTGTAACCAAGACACGTGGTCATTTTAATATGTCGTAGGCCTGTATGCCTCGTCAAATACAAATTTGATCTCTATGTATAAAATGCATTACTAATTATGAAGTGTGTGTGTGTGTGTGTGTGTGTGTGTGTGTAGGGATCTGTAGATGCTCAATGCGGGCTCGTTTTAAATGGCCAAGGTGGAGTTATCCGGAGAGGTAAGATCACAACACACACACACACACACACACACACACACACACACACACACACACACACACACACAGACAGACACACACACGCTTCTATTCGAAATATTTTCCCCCTTTAACTGTGCCCTTTTGGACTATTATTATGTAAAATACAATATGGACTTATTTATGTTTCAATAGATACTGCTTTCCAGGGACCTGACAGATACCTGCTATTTTAGTTATAGCTGAAGAACATTCAAATTAATCGAACGAGAGCATTTTCTACCTATAGCAAGAATGCAATAAAAATGGAGAAACGGCAATATATATATAATATTATTAATACAGAATTTTGCCTAAAAAGTTTTTAGTAACAAAAATAAATCATACTAATGTGAATGTCAATCAACAGGCCTAATACATTAATGAGTGTTACTGTAATTATTATTATTTGTAATTGTTACAACAACAAAAAAAATCAATAATATCGAACAAATAAATACAAAACGTTTCAGCACCGGCAATTCATTTGTATATTAATAATATTGAATACACGATCAAATACACAATGTATTTACATATTTACAATTGCAGAAATTACACCATTTGTTTTTATTATTCGATCATTTCCTCAATCAAACCGGTTCCAATTCACATTCTGTTACATACTATTAGGCTTATATTTGAAAATCATTTAGATTTTATAAACGCAAATTGCACGTAAATTACGTTTTATTGTTGTTGTGGTTTTAAATGTCGTAAACGGTCTTGATCTTTTATTTAAATTAATGTTAGGCCTGTCTTTGGATTAATTAATTAGTCTGAAAACGCATAATTAAAGAACTGTATATTTTTCTGAAGTTCAAGGCCTTTTAAAACATAGGCTACATATCTCAATTTTCCACCGGGGCGTTTAATATCTCTGAAGATTTTCTGAATGCTGTCTTTCACAGTATTTTGTAAAATCATGAATCGTGTTCCACACGGCGAACATTTCTTAATATTTTCATAATATCAGTCGTATCTTTGTATCTTCAAAGCAGAATTGGAGACACACATGTGGAGTTTGCTATAAAGCGAACGGTGTCTTTGGCGCTTAATTTTTAATAAACTCGGTCTAGGTGTTGGGCTCGCCATCACATCCAGTTAATGGTGTGCAGGATTTAGCCGCGAGCTCCGCCGCTCCAACCATCACAACCAATAATCATTGCTTTACCTCGCGCTCATGTATCGATAGCTTCTCGCGCCTCGGGCGACGCTTTGATATGCTAATGCCGCGCGGCTCCAAATTCAGTAGAGATCATATTAATGTTGTTCACACTGACTGCAGAGCTTTGGCTTCGTTGAATATTCAGATAACCTTTTTCAAAAGAAATCACTCAAGAAACGAGGATCCGACTTATAAAAGTCGTCTGTGTTTTAATCATGATTATCCCTCTTAGCTTTCAGGAATTTGATCAAGCTACACCCGCCTTTACACACTCACACGCGCGCGCGAGGGCTGTGTAGACACACTGTGTGTGTAATTGCGTCTCCCTCTCTGTGTGCGCGCTCGCTCAAGCGCTCGTGTTATTGCTGGGTGGTGCGCGCGCCGTAAACACACCACCACTACAGCTGAAACAGAATGGCATTTGGCCCATGTCTTTTTTCCCTTTAATTTTCGTGGCAAACTCGCAAAAAAAACGCTTGATTCGCTTTATGATCGCTGGTGTGCTGCCTCGGGGTACTTTCCCTCGCGCTTAAATACCCGCTATCGCCTCTGGGCCCGGCGCGCGAGACCAGACTACCAGCAATAGCTCTTTTTCAATTGGCCATGGCAACATAAAATGCAAACCACTTTGAACCAAAACATTTTAGGTGGAATTATTGCGAAGTGAACTTTCATGCTAGCAGAGATCTTGGGTTTGTCAGAGCACTTTATAGGGTGACTGATGAGGAGCAGTTTAGAGGCACTAGCCAGAATACTCCTTCAGGAACACACACATTCACATACTCACATTCAATTTCACATACAAGTACACACACACACACACACACACACACACACACACACACACACACACACACACACACACACACACACACACACATAGTTAAATAGAGTAGCTGAGCCATTCATTCCAGCACAGACTAACATGCATTTTATAATCTAACCACATATGGTTTTGACATAAAATGCTGCATAAATGAACAGTGCCTATATTTAATATAAAATTAGATGTGCAAGTCCTTTGCAAAACATGTTTATTCATATACAACTATTTAATCTGTGGCCCCTGCAGTGTCATATCTTGATGGGCCTTTTATATTAGAATATTGCTGGTTCAATACATATTAACCTCATTCGACAGCATTTGTGGCCTAATTTTGATTACCAAAAATAAATAAATAAACAAATAAAATACTTTGTATCATCCCTCCTTTTCTTAAAAAAAAGAAGCTATATCTGGGTTCCAGTGTGTTACATACAATCGACGTGAATGTGGCCAGTGGGTAAACATGTAAAAACTCACTGTTTCAAAAGTATAGCAACAAGATGGAAACATTAAGCGTTTTTACACGATTTTAGTGTGATAAAGTCAATCAATATAATTATGTCCAGGATTGGTGGTGGTGTAGTGGTCTAAGCACATAATTGGTAATCTGGTAATCAGAAGGATGCTGGTTCGAGCCCCAAAGCCACCACCATTGTGTCCTTGAGCAAGGCACTTAACTCCAGGTTGCTCCGGGGGGATTGTCCCTGTAATAAGGGCACAGTAAGTCACTTTGGATAAATGTGTCTGCCAAATGCGTAAATGTAATATTACAACTTTGTTGGCAAGACAAAAAACAGTAAACCCAAAGTCCTTAAAGAACCGCAAAAACGATGATTTAAACCACATGATCATATACAAGTTTTAACAGAAATATTACTTTGAGTGCTTTTATAAAATTATAAACCTCACATTTCTGCCTTTAAACCCTCCAAAAATTGGCCCATTCACTTCCATTGTAAGTGCCTGTCTGTAACCTAAATAAATGTTTTTTACATTTTTTTTTTTTAAAGAAAATATTGTTTATTTTGTGGTAATCAACATTATGCCACAAATGCTGTCGATTGAGCTTATCTTATATTAAACCCAGAATATTCCTTTAATATTTGTTTAAAAATTCTCTGTAGGCCTATCAAATAAAAAACATTTAAAATAAAAGAGGCAAACCACACAACTGGTCATATCCACAGGTTTAATGTGTTGTGCATTTGTTGTTGTGTACAGGTGGCACATGTGTAGTGAATCCTACAGACCTGTTCTGCTCTGTACCAGGAAGACTTTCTCTACTCAGTTCTACCTCAAAGTACAAAGTCACAATCGCTGAAGTCAAACGTCGCCTTTCTCCTCCAGAATGTCTCAATGCCTCACTACTGGGTGGGATATTAAGAAGGTAAAGTGTACGCGTTTGACACACTTGAAGCTCAGTTATAGTAAAATAATGCACATTGACAGAGCTTGGAATTTTGTGATACTTATTGCTTTATTATTTAGTTGCATCACACTCCAATTCTGAAACCATGTCCTCAAGAATTAACAGAAGTTTGTTGGCTCATATTTAGCGGCAATTAGTCACGTGGCTCTCAAATTTTGCTAAAATTGTTCTAGACTTTCAATTTAATTCATTGGTGAAACAAAATGACACCTGAAAGCAACAGAAAAGAGGAAAGGATACTCCAGGAGACTTGGAGTCCTGGACACTTAATCCAGAGATAAAGAAGGGAATGTGAATGGATGAGAGAGGGAGCGATGGAGAGTGGGAGAATGAGAACAGTGGAGCTGAGGTTCCATTATTGATGAGGGAAACTGGAGAGCAGAAATGAGGCCAGTGACGAGGAGATACACACACACACACACACACACACACACACACACACACACACACACACACACACACACACACACACACATGCTCACACTCAATTTAAATACACAGGACAGCCCATCACAGTGATGCACAAGTTCATTAACGCCTACAGAGATACGAGATCAACAGAAAATGCTACAAATCAGGTTGACACTCTGTTCTGATAAAACATTCAGAACTTGTAGAATAAAAAATTTAAATACTGATCGATAAATATTTGATTACCCTTTATTGGTAGTATCTCATTATGTATACATTCAGTTATGGAAACATTTCTATCAAATATGATTGGTAGTGTTTATAATTTCTTGAGTTCACCGCCTGAATGAGAAAATATTCCCCAAAATGAGGTTAAAAGGGTTGGATTGTGATGCTGTTTGGTCTTAAATGTATGTATTAATTGATAAACGTTACTCAATTTAGCCATCACGGAGCGATGGTCCTCATGTGCTCATTTAGGCCAAATCCACACTAAATTTAAATCCCCATTTCTTGCTTCCTATCATCATAATTGTTCAAAGTATGTGGAAATGAAGGCGTAAACGTATCAAAAGTGATGCGTATTAGAATATTTAGACTTCATAATAAATGTAAAAAAAAGCTTTCATTTTTCCCAAAAGGCGTTATTTTGTGCCAGACGTGAAGGGTGCGTGGTTACTAAAAGTGCCACTAAAATGGGAATGATGAGTTGCATATGTGTAAGCATGTTGTTGATGTTTTTTCTCCATCTGTGTGGTTCAGGGCCAAGTCAAAGAATGGCGGTCGCTGCCTCAGGGAGAAACTGGACAGGTTGGGACTCAATCTCCCAGCAGGCAGAAGGAAAGCGGCAAACGTCACGTTGTTGACCTCTTTAGTGGAAGGTAAGGAATCATTTGAGGTTTACTGGGTGCTTTTGGAAATATGGGCTCGGTTGGGAATTGGGCTTTTTAATGATAACACTATTTGAAGAGACTCTTGTGTACTGGAACATCATGTCCGTTTTTTAAGCAGCGGATGAATTTCTTTCTGACATGGAATACTGAGTTTAGATTGATTTGATGGATTATGGTACAATGATTGTCATTCAAGTTGTTTGAAAGGAAGCATTTTTAACTCTTAGATTGGTACAAAAAGGACTAGCTGTCACAAATAAAATTGGGAATTTTGTCTTTGCATATTTTCTTAAAATAATGAATATCAGTGTCAGAATTTAACTTTTCTGTTTGATTTTCATGACATCATATAAAACTTCTGTGTGTCATCCTTTTATGTCAAACACTTTAATTTAATCAATTTATTAACATAACTTTTCAATCTGAACAATTAGAGCTTATAGTTTAAATAGTATGTATTTATACTATATTATAGCATGTAATTAGTATGTATACCTAGGCCTAAAATAGAATATTAAGAAATATATCAGATGTCCCAAATAAAACACAAAGGAATTAATTATTGAATTTCATGGGCATTTCTCTCGCTCTCTGTGGCATTTTGACCGTGCTTGATGTTTACACCTGAATATAACTGTTTACTCACATTTTCATCATAATTTCTTTAATAATGCACATTTTTAAATGCTTTTTTTTTTTTTTTTGCAATTCACCAGATCCTTTGCCTTGAAATCTGAGAAATAGTTGATCAGAAATATCTAATATTGATGCATTTACTTTCTTCACATTTGTTTAGAGACTGAACGCTTGTTTCTCATTTAATAGACATGAAGTAAAACATTTGAAATTTGTTTTATGCGTAAAAAACAAGATTAATAATCATCTCTACTGCTCCATAACTTCACATATTTAGAGGTTTGAAAAAGATGGTTAATGAGTCTGAGGTGAATAAAGTGTCAGACTGATGCAACACCTTTTTTTATGCATTTAGCACAACTCATCCTCTTTCCTCTGTGTTTATGTGTGTTCAGGTGAAGCATTACACCTGGCTCGGGACTTTGGTTACACCTGTGAGACGGAGTTTCCAACCAAAGCGGTCGGGGAGCACCTCGCTCGCCAGCACACGGAACCAAAGGAACAGAACACACGCAAGAAAATGGTGCTGGCCACCAAGTAAGAAAACAACTACTTTGTAAAATATAAAGAACAATACAGATCACCAATACCCAACATTGAGTATTGTAGTACTGCTTTAATGCAGTCTGTCTGCATACAAATCCTAAAAATACAGCTCAGCTAATAAACACAGATGCAAAACTGCAACTTTATGAATTAAATATTGGAAAAGTCTTTATTATGGAGGATTGGATGAAAATACAGGTGTTTGCAGTGAATTAAGATCTCATTAACATCTCCTTTATGCATGAATTATGAGGAATGCCAGTTAAGCAGTTATGAGACCAAATCCGACTGCAGTATTTCATTTTCTTTGAAAGATTTCTCCCTGTAATTGGGGTTTTATGTGGCTCTACAGGCAGATCTGTAAGGAATTTCAGGATTTGTTAAGTCAGGATCGATCTCCGCTCGGTTCCTCTAGACCAACACCTATTCTGGACTTGGATATTCAGAGACATCTTACACACTTCAGGTATAAACACACCATTAAAATAAAGTACACTTGTATATGTTCAACTATAGTGATTGACAATGATTTTCTGTTATCTGTTTTAGTCTGATCACACATGGATTCGGCACACCAGCGATTTGCGCGGCGCTCAGCACCTTTCAAACGATTCTCAGTGAAATGCTTAATTACCTGGAGAAACATTCAGCCAATAAGAGCACAGGAACACCTGACACCAGCCAGATGAACTCCAACTCTGACAAAACACTCCGCAAATCCACAGAGGCACCAATGAAAGATGGTAAAATTGAGAAAATAGAATGACTCTGACTCTCCTCCTGAGGCAGGAATGGCCACTTTCCCACTTCCTGATCGAAGCACTGATGCCTTGTTCAGGGCGTGGCTTCGAGCGGCGTGGTTTAAGGGTTTTTATTCCATATTTGTTTATTTATAAAACTGGCATAACTTCCTATGACCTCAGCTTTCCCCATACGGAAGTCTGTTGGTATGTAAAAAAACAGTCACATCATTCTCACTGCCCGAAACTTGGCAAAACGCAAGTAATCTTCATTCTTTTATAAGTTATTGAAAAGGTTATTTTGCTTAAGGTTTTTCTGTATGTAATTAGTTTAAATAATGATTTTAAAACTGATAATATCTTTTATTAAAAGATTCACATTCCATTTCTGGCAAGGCCTAATTTTGGGTCTGTTTGGAACTGTAAATTATTACAGGCAACTTTCCCAGTTGCCGTTAGTTACTGTATATTGCGCATGTTGAACTTTGTACACTAAAACTGACATTCCCCACCGTTGTTGCAGAACACAAAATCTTGGCTGCATTTGTAAAGAAGTTATATATAAATATATTAATTCAATCTTTTCTTGTAGGCTTTGAACTACATATATGAAATAACCCTACATGCAAAGTACTGGTGTTCAATAAAGCATATTGCTCAAAGTCTTATATTAATTCACCTGGCTGTGCTTGAATTAATATGTTTTTTTTAATATAAGAATCATATTTTTTGTGCATTTGCTATGATATATTTATTGATTTGACACTGCTTAATGATTAATCAATCACATCCATTAACCGATAATATTCACCTGCTTCTATTGTCTAAGTTCTGCCTGTAAAATTACTTTAGTAAAGATCAATGAGCCTAAAGAACTTGAGTATCTGGTTCAGGTGTAGTATAACCATACACTGGTTTTACTATGTTTTCCATAGATTCAGTCCACAACTGTAGTCACTAATCTGTAGGCACTACAGATTAGGCTAAATATAGTTTTCACTACAGTGGGTAGGCATATGGGATGAATTTTAGACGCAATTTAGAAAATGTTAAGTTTGTTTTCATCTTCATGTTGGATACATAAGCACCCAAATACCACTGATCATTAACAGCAGAGAAAGACCAACATGATGTTGCAACCGCAGGGCTTTGCAAAGTCAATTCACCGACGGACAGATCGACCCGCAGCATTTCACAAGATAAAAGCGATTCAAATTCATATTCACATTTGTGAGGAAACAGCTGTCTGATCTCAGTAGGAAGAACATTTCAATATTCAGCGGCTGCAACTCAAACTTAACGAACATATCCTCCAAATCTCACTTTCGTACGAAAACCCAAACAACTTTTAAGCGTAATTAGTGCGTGTATTGATCACGAGTGTGTGTTTCTCTAAGTTTGGGAGGTTGTAATTTATATGTGAGGTTTAATAAAGTTCCTATTTCACGCAGTGAGTAATTACAAGTTCAAGAGCTAAAAACGCAATTGAAAAGTCCTCATCTATGTACTGCTACGGAAGCCGCGACAGCTCATATATAATCAATTGACAATCTTTAGAAGGAAACATGCCAATTCTGAGAGGAACTATTTCTCAACCGCACAAGTATGAGTGGATAAATGGTATTAATTCAATCAGATAAACGATCAAACACATCTTTTGTCTATGCAAAGTTAGATACACGTCTATTTTTAGCTGTTGTGGGTCTATAAAAGTATCGCTTCCAGAGAGGACATATCAACACTTCTTAAAGCCAATTATAATTATTTAAAACTAATGCCAAGGTAAGCTGTAGCTAACCTTACCCTACCCCTCACAGAAAAACATTTATTTATTCATTGTTTTTCCAATTGAGGACTTTACCGGATGTGGGCAAGGGAGGTTTTGTCAGAGTTGGCAAACTTCTAGGGACAATTTTGTGTCCACGCTGTAAATATAAATCAACCCACTAAAATTGAGACGTTTCATTGAATTGCTGACTAACATATAAGTAGAAACAAAGTGGTGCCGAAGTTAGCCTACAACCTGTAGCAATGAATGTTTTCGACCACTTCACGATAAACAATCTTGAGTTGAAACTGAAGACTGCCCCACCCCACCGTCAGAACTTTTAAAGAGCGATAGAAACGTGTTTGTTAAAGTTATTGTTCATAAAGGTCACCCTACATAATATAATTGGAAAGAATCTGATCTAAAGCATCCAGGCTTCGTTTATCATGGCATCATCCGACTGTTTTCGACATGAACTCGATGGATCTTTATCGTGTTACTCGAGCGACCTCTTGTGGCCAGTTTGGATAATGACAACGGAATGGCCGAGTTCATCCACAGACAAATCAGCGCAATAAGAAATGGCATTTTGTAGGCTTACTTTTAAATACACTCGACTGATTGTACTCCTGACTGATACCATTGAAAACTAAATATATTGTGTGTTGATATATGAAATGAAATGTGAATATAAGAGTTGACTTCTGTCGTTTTGCAATAGGTAAGCACATGCACACTTCTGACAAAAGCACATTTGACTAGTTTCATTATCGAAAATAATTCTCATCATTTTATTTCTCAGATATTGTCAAGTTGAGAAATGGTGCGTGCTTGTGTGTTTTTGTATTCATTTTGTGCTCTGTGAGAATTTTCACGTGTGATGATGTTGAATTCAAATCAAAGTCTGTGCAGAATGAGCCTACTTTCTCACAAACTGTTTCGACATCTGTCATGGCCTCTAGACATGCCCAGAGTGAGTGTGTGTATGTGTGAGGGTCTGTCGGTTTCTCTGTGGCAGCAGGGCTGCTGAAACATTAATTGGAGATTATTTTCACTCATCCATACGTCAAGAGGCATCTTAATGGCCAACATCTTAAAGCGCTTCTGAAACTGGGTCATGCTCAGTTTGTCTCACAATGTCATGGACAGAAATATGACACAGTACACGCTTACAAGATTTAAGAGTACACAAGACAGAGGTGTAGTATATTTGATCCCTTGCTATGGTTTCATTGCAATCAAGCATGCAAATGATGGAATTGGCAATTAGGAAAAAATGCACAAACTTGTTAAATATGTATACCCGTGATATAAAATAGGAGAAAATCCATATGTTCTTTCTCTTTGTGATTTTTATAAGCAATGTGCATTTAATAGTAGGGCCTGTGTGCTTGTTAGATTATTATTACCTTTTAAATAATTACACTGAATGCATAATAAATTAAATGCATTAAAGGTGTTTGCTTGATGATTCTGGACAAGTTATTATAATGCATTTATAATTGAGCTTCAACTTGCTTCTCCAAATGTAACTTGCTTGCTATGTAGTGGATAGTTCTCATACAAGTGACTAAAAGTACAACACAGGGATCGTCTCCCTGAGGCAACCAGGACTAAAATGTCTTGCTCGAGGGCAGAACAAGATTGTGATCTCAGCACACAATCTTGTGTCCTAGGTCATAGTTTCTTTTTAAAGTAAATGTTGATTCCTATCCTGAAGGATGGCACAATGTTCTCTCAAAAGCAGGGACAAATGTCACACTGAATATGTTTATTTTATTTTATATATCTGTTTGCATACAGCATGCATAACTTTAGTAACTGGGTCTACGGAAAACTCGACACTGATTGGTCAATGGAGAATCACCGCCATGCAATGGTCTGATATTTCAGAATAACAATGGCACATCTGGGGTTTAAGACACAACAGTCTGCTCATCTGTGTATTGCCAGTCATCTTTCTTGCTTCTCGGATTATTGTGCGATCTCTACAAGGAAGATAATATATTAATTTAAACTCAAAACAATGTTTCATGTCCATTTTGTATTTATTTGGCAAGCAGTTGTGTAATAAGCTGGATAATGAGTCATATGGTAATTTTCACAAAATAAATCCCAACAGAACTACAATGCAACGATTTCTTTCTTAAATAATTTCAATACGTATTTATTTGTTTAGTAGCCATGTAATAAGTTGGATAATGTACAGTCTGCCGGTTGTTATTGCAGGGTAATGCCAGGGTTTATTTTGCTATAACAACCGGTTGACTCTACATCAGGGCATGCAAGTACTAGACCCCTTAGACCTGGACATGCTGTAGGCTTCACTATCCCTTACTTATATCATTTAAATAGCATGCCACGCAGTTTGTCAAGGGTGTTAGGACGCATTTCTTTCTCAGTTGAATTCAAGACAAAGAGACCTGAATTATTGAAAACATTTACATTTATGCATTTGGCAGACGCTTTTATCCAAAGCGACTTACAGTGCACTTATTACAGGGACAATCCCCCCGGAGCAACCTGGAGTTAAGTGCCTTACTCAAGGACACAATGGTGGTGACTGTGGGGATCGAAACAGGGACCTTCTGATTGCCAGTTATGAGCTTTAGCCCACTACACCACCACCACTCCTAAGAAAACCCCTGTTATAGTTTGTGTCAGAAACGTCAGAAACAGTGAGCTATGTCTCAGTATCATGTTGAAATAATGAACGAAAACTGATTGACCGTGCACAAAAGTTTCAGTCTCTGGAGGACGATTAAAAACTCAAGAAACTCTTTCTGTCTGTTGCTGATGTAAAATAACGCTCACTGCTCTGCTGATTGTAAACCCTATCAAAGACAAATCCTTCAACACTTTTCAGTATCAAGTGTATGTTTGTCAATGGCCAGCAGATGGCGCACTGGGCCACCTCAATGTATCATCACTGAAGCATCTTTTTTTAGCTCGTGTAATAAAAGACAGTCGAGGATCATTTGCCACAACTCCTTTGCCTTTGAGATAAGGTCTGCTTAAAGCAGATAATAAAATGGACAAACAAATGGTATTCTTTTATTTATATTTTTAGTGAATAAAAAGTTGATCGATTGACAAACTCTATACGACGGTTTGCAAATGGATAAAGCCTCATAAAACGTTTGTGAATAGTTTTTGACATATTAAGTTTAGTACTTTGCACAACTGTTTCCTTTAAATTCTGTAAAATATCTGACTGCATTTGCTAAACGTTCACTTCATCTGTAGTTGATGTTGGAGCTCGTGAACGCGGAAGTCTCAGCTAATCCCCGCAGCAGGTTTACATTCAACCCAAAGTCAACACACTTAACATAAGGAATTCACTAGTCCTAAATCAACGCGTTACAGCACGCACGCACACGCGCGCGCGCACACAAACACAGTAAAGGAATCGCGGATTATTCTATGAGCTTTACGTTTACAGTGAGAGAGAGCGAGAGAGAGAGAGAGAGAGAGAGAGAGAGATGAGATCTTCACTCTTCACATGAATGCACTCGTTACACAGGGATCAGCGCGCGAACATGCTGTGGAAACTGGTGGAAAATGTCAAGTATGAAGATATATATGAGGTAACGACGAGTCACACTGCATTCAGTGTTTTTACATTGTATGATTTCTATAACAACAACAAAATACGTTTCCTTTGGCCTCTCTATAGGCTATTTTTTAATTACTTGTATTATTATTGTTATTTTATATAAATGGTGTAGCCTATGTTGGTTATTGTAACGAATTGATGATATTCGTTATTAGTATCTCAAATGAAGAAAAAAAAACCTTTGATTTTAAAATATTTTTTAATATTCAAAGTTTGTATCTTCCGTTTTTAAGAAGTTTTTGATGCATTATATATATATATATATATATATATATATATATATATATATATATATATATATATATATATATATATATATATTTGTAATTATTTTTTTATCATTGGCTTCTTAAAGTGCAGACTTCCGTTGGGGGCTATTTTGGCAGGTTACTTTTTATCTTTAAATATGAATTTCCACTATTTTCCATTTATTTGTGTTTCGTCCCCGGTGTAATTGAATAACTTAGTCATATTACATTATGAAAGCTGTGAACACTGAAAAAAAAAACTGGGGTTGCCACCCTTTATTTTTGTTGCAAGTTTATAAAAGTAAAAAAAAAAAAATATTAAGGCATGCCGTTGGTAATTTTTAAGAGTGTAAGAGACTTGCCATCAAATCAAAGCAAAGATAAACTGGAAAATCCGTAAGGAAAACTTATAGAGCTTGTTTTTATTTTAATGAGACCCATCTGATTTACTAATAAGAGAAACAATCGCATTCTGGCATCCCGAGAATCAGGAGTTGAAGGCGCACTGTCACGCGTGAAAGTCCCGTGGATTTCCCTGAATGAGTTCGAGCTCGTGGGATAGGACTACTTATGGTGGTTTTTTTGGAAAAGCCTCGCGGGATGCCGACCCAGAGAGTCACACATGGCTTTTCTCTCACAGTCACCGTCACGCGTGTAATTAAACGCTTCGACCCCAGCCCGTGAAATCGCCCATTATAGGAGCTATTTAATGGAGCACATTAGTGAAGGACTTTAAACTGTCGCCCGGTTTCATTACTGCCGGTAGAAACGGTTTCATCACCTAAAAAGTATTTAATTATTTAGCTATCAGATTTTACCTTTATAGCTTCACCCTGTTTTTAATTAATGTATTAGGGCCAGCTTAAACAACCATAAATATAATCAAAGTGTTTGAGTTGTATAATAGGATTGTACGCATGTTGTGTGTGTCAAAGAACAAGGACTGCTTAAACGCATGTGTTGAGTGTTATGATGTGAATGTTTATAGTGTGATGGCGAATATGGAATAATAAGAGAATAGTCTGAGTAGCTATGAGTAATTCTAGATGTTCTACCTTTGCAAAATGGCGCAGAATTTAAACACGCAAACCGATTAAGGACTTTTTAGTGTCTAACATTCCAGTGACGGAATGTTTAATTTTGTTAGTGTAAGTATAGTGGTTATAATGGTTTTGGAAAAGTGAGAGTACATGGTGAATATAGTGGTTGTGAATGAGGCCTCAGTCCCATCTGCCCTTTAAAGCAGCTGATTCCGGCGATTAGATTGTTCTGGATGGAGATAAATTGACTCGGTCTGCACACACAACAATAACATAAAAGGCAACAATAGCTAAAGAAAGAGGTCCAGACCCTTGAACGTTGGACCACAAACAGAGAGGGGAATAAAACAGAGCACGAGAGTTTCCTCCTCCTGAATGGACGTCACTTACAGCAGCAGCTCCTTCACGCTCCGCCGCTCCCCACTGCTTTAAGTATTCCCGCAATATTAGAGGAGTCATGAATAACAATTATTCTGAGGAGGTGTAGCGAAGCGCTCGGACGGAGCATCACACTCTGGATCAGAGCGGCGGATCAGGAAGAACGAAATCGAGAAGAGTTCTGTAAGAGAGTCATTTGAGATTAAAACAGAAGTTTTGCTCCGTGCGGTCATGAGGAGTTGAGAGAGGAGCTTTGTTAAGGCGAGATTGTGTCGTGTTGTTGCGTCTCTCTTCTCTCCACGACTGACCTCGCGTGTTTTTCTGCCCAGATGTTAGTACACACGTATTCCTCCACGGTGAGTATGTGCTCCGAGAGTAAAATAGCATACTTTCTTGTAACTACTGCATGGTAAAATACACCAGACAAAATGTAGCAAATGGGGTTTGGGTCTTGAATGGCTTGTAGCCTATTGAAGCTCGGTAACTTTAAACCAGTTTACGCTTGTGTTTTAGATTGAACATGTCGTTTTGTGTAATTATAGCTACAGTCTGCTCTATATTGCTTTGGGGTTTTAATAAGGACGTATGTACAAGTGTATCCGTTTGAATATATCTAAATGATCAATGATTGATGGATCATTGCGGACGATGATATTTGTTCGTTGACCTCAAAATATGCTTTCGATATTGTAAGATCCTTTCCAGCAGCCAGGCATTCAAAACAGTTATTTAAATTCTAAGAAGATTGAAACAAATCTTTGCATAGGGTCGTTTGTAATCGTGTATTAATAATCTTTTCCCGTTCTAAGGACCGCCATGACGGTGTACCGAGCCACAGTTCCAGACTGTCCCAGCTGGGCTCGGTCTCTCAGGGTCCGTATTCCAGCGCTCCACCACTCTCTCACACACCTTCCTCGGACTTCCAACCGCCGTACTTTCCCCCGCCGTACCAGCCGCTCCCGTATCACCAGAGTCAGGACCCGTACTCACACGTCAGTGATCCGTACTCTCTGAACGCCCTTCACCAGCCACAACAGCACCCATGGGGCTCCCGTCAGCGGCAGGATGTGCATGGCACGGAGAGCGGAGCTTTACTGCCGCAGCCTAGAGCTTCTTTACCGCAGCTCTCCGGTTTGGACCCCCGGCGGGACTACTCGACCATGCGCCGACCGGACGTGCTGCTCCACTCACACCATGGGCTTGAGGCGGGGATGGGAGACGGTCTGTCCCTGCATGGCCTTGCGCACGGAATGGAGGATATACAGGTCGGTTAAGAGTTGTTTTATTTGTTGTATGGGTAGTGACCCATATTTTGGGATAAAAAAACAATAATATTTTAGATTACACAAAATATGTGGAATAATAAACTTAGAGGGTTTTTTATTGTTAATGTTGTTGCCGCCATTTAAACATGCAATTAAAATAAACTAGTTTCGTTTTCATTATATTTTAAATCACTGTACCACGTTTTTTGTGACACATTAGAAACATCCAGGAACAGAATTCAAACTACCTTTTTTGTTGCTCATTACTAAGCCGCACTAGCCAAGGCAATAATTAGATGTTGCGGTAATCACATTTTAAGACATTTGAAATTGTTACAATGAGGCCTATACGTCGAGGAAGATCAATCTGTCCAAATTTCATTGGACTACAGTACATTCTAAAAAGTCTCGAAACGAAAACTTCTGATCAGTTCACAATTGTAACATATGTTTTTGATCAATATATCTCTGCACACATCACGTCTAATTTTGTCAATGGACACATTACCGCGTAATGTACATTTTAAACAGAGGCCTGTCCCAGTTCAGTTGACTGGACAATGAGCCTCTGCCTCGCTTCTTAAACTGACACATTATTCAGCAGGATATAAACACAAACGAGAATTTATCTATTGATTTATATTTTTAATAAATGGAGAAAAGGGGGTCTAACATTAGTGGCATGTGGTGGAGTCTTTAATGAATTGTGTCCCCAATTAAATCCAGGTTCTTATTTGGTTTTACATTTCTTTACTAAGCAAGACCATGAAAAAAAATCATCCAGGAAAACTAAATGGTAAATTATAATTCTGCACGATTTGTTTGTCAACGCTAAATGTATTAGAGAGACGTTTAATAAAAACACTTTTAAACTACCGATGTTCACTATTTTGGTTAATTTTCAAATTGTCAAAATTGGATCCACTGATATTTAACTGAATTAAAAAGAAGTGTATGCAACGTATTTTTCTTTTATCTGAATTTCAACAATTGGTTGTAAGTTTTCTACAAAGTTTTGCAGCATTTTAAAAGTGTTCGCACCATTCTGTGATTTTTAGGCTTTGGAGGATGCAAACAACGGGATGAACATCCTGGATCAGTCAGTCATTAAAAAAGGTAAACGAGAACATTACATTATTGTGCAAATTTTGTTTGTTCATTAACGCTTCGTTTTGGAACACGCTGCTAATATGAATCTCTGTTTTATGGACTTAGAGCAAAAAGTCATTTCAGGTGAACACACCTTAGCACGTCTATACGCATGTGCTGAACCTCATCTGAAATTCAAATGATGTCACCTGCTTATTCTCTAAAGGTCTGACGCCCAGCCCAAGTGGAACTGAAAGCCATTGAATTTCTGTATTATCATATTGGCTGTGATGATCGAACTGTAGTCAAAACCAGGATTTTATTTTTGTGTTTATAATTTCATGTATTTGTATTAATAATATCCTGTCCTACCTTGAGTATCTTAACGTTAGCACACATTTACAATTATGTTAGACAAAAATTGGCAAACCTAACCGTGAAAAATCAACAGTTCACCACAAATGCTAGTCTTTCTACAGATGTTTTGACATATTTACTCTCAGATAAGACTTTTATTCAGTCAGTAGAGCTCCAGCAACACTCACTGGGCTCGTGTTAATATTTGTCCGTTATGAGGGACATTTGCCTGTAAGTTAGTTAACGGAACACTGGCCTCCCAGAGGAGACGGCCTTTAAGTGGCCGCTGTGATGGATGGGTTTCTGAGCTCGTTTACAGATCGTTTTCTCTATTATCCCCTGTAGAGATCTCCGCAGGCTCGAGCGCTCGTTACCCCATTAGGAGACATCGTTTGACGTCGTGTGCATAGTTACTGGGATGGTGTAAGATTTGAAAAATGGGTGGATAGCCTACTGTTATTAGGAGTGTCAATCAGAAATCGATAATAATATGTGCGTAGTAAATAGTGCTGAAATGTCACTATTTTCACAACACATTGTAAGTGCAAAGCTGACAGGAAAGAAGATAAAAACTACACACTCTCACAGCGAAATCGTATGGATTCATACGACTTTCCTACATTTGGCTAATTCGTATGATATGACTTGCAACTGTATGAATTCGTACGACTTTCACTACAGCCAATGACGTCGATGGACATCGTTTCCAACTATTACACAGCAATTACTTGCGTCTGTCACACAAATAGCCAACTCTTAAAATATGTACGAATTTTCATGACACTTGTTTGGATAAAAAAAAATGTAGGTACCTGACAACATTTGTAGGCTAAATGTAATGCCGAAAAAAATGATATGTAAATGACAAACGTCACAAGCACAAATTGGGCAAACAGAGATTTTGATACAGACAGCTGGAAACATGCATGGGAAATATTATCAATTAGAACAAAAGACAATAGGCTTTTCTTACAGTTTGCACCCATGAACGATCCTGTCTTTCTTTCCATTGTAGCAACAAGAGCACGCGCTGGCAGCTCCGGACACGTGCAGCGTGACCCGGACCAGCCGAGGGCTCGCGCTCACGGCGCTTTCATTTGCCAATATATCATATTACATAATATTTGCACCGGCTATGGCTATCTATATTGCCTTGCACATTATTTTACAGTAATAGCAATCTTGCACAGTAGTATTAATACATTTTCCGTCTGGTCTGTAAATAGCCTTCTTTTTCTTCTTAAAGCATACAGTGTTCAAAGTGCTCATAATTCCCAAATCATTCCCATGTGAGTAGGTCTATATTTTAGAACAGAGATTAATATATGCATGTCTGTGCCTCTCGAACAGTTCCAGTTCCACACAAGAGCGTTGCTTCTCTCATGATGAACAAAGATGGTCTTATCGGCGGGATCACCGTGAACGCCAACGAGGTCTTCTGCTCGGTGCCGGGTCGCCTGTCGCTTCTCAGCTCCACGTCCAAATATAAAGTGACGGTTGGCGAGGTCCAGCGGCGCCTCTCTCCGCCAGAGTGCCTGAATGCCTCTCTGCTCGGTGGGGTTCTGAGGAGGTGAGAGCAATTGTATACCCGCCAGAATCCACATTATAAGCAAAACCAGAGGTCAATGCATTCCAAAAAGAAAATCTAATATTCAGTCTAAAACTCTGACCACATCTGCCTTTACTTGCAGTTCTGTCCTGAAGTAATCTGAAAGACATTTAAGCTATAAATGTGATCCATGCACAATAAAATTGCAGAATCTGCCATAAAGAATGCAGTTGTCGATTTAAACTTGCCGAATCAGCGGACCTTGAGATTTATTTTAATCCAGCCTAAAGCGAGATTTTAAAACTGCTCCTAAAAACAAGTCTGTTTTCCAATCACTGAATGTTTTAAATTGACAAAAGCGTCTAATGCACATGTCCATTTTCTTATCAGAGCCAAGTCGAAAAATGGAGGTAGATCACTGAGGGAAAAGCTGGAGAAAATCGGCTTAAATTTGCCCGCGGGGCGACGCAAAGCAGCGAACGTCACTTTACTGACGTCTCTTGTAGAAGGTAAAGCAAGACATCTTCTTATTCTCCTGTTAACTCATTCTCCATATCCTGGATTTATACCATAAGGTGTTGGGATTTAAGGCCCGTCAAGGGAGCAAAGAAACAATCAAATACAGTATAATGGAATACCAGCACGTTATATATGGTACAATGGGACTAAAGGCTCCATTGATTATATTTTCTCCCAAAACACTAAAGAGCAACAAAAACGACCACAGTAGGCCTACGTTCCTAAACACCTGTTTGTGACTATGCAAGGCAAAATTTCCCTGATTCATGAGATATTTGCGTGTGGTGTCTAAAGGTTGATTTCGAAACAATTTGACTTAAATTGTAATATTTTTTTAAACGTTACAAATTTATGTAAAATCCCTGAAATTAACATTCATTTTGAGGCAAAATATTTATTATAATTTTCAGTTTTGTTCAAGGTCATTAAATCAAAAGTTGAACTGTCCAATAAGTGAAAGAATGGCATTTGGGGTAGAATGCCCCCCTGCTGGTTGGTAATTATAATGATACATTATTATTATTATTATTATTATTATTATTATTATTATTATTCCATTATACTATTATCAGAAGTTAAACGCGGACATCCCGGAAAATTTAAAATGTGTATATAGCATTAAAATGGAGAGGACTTATAACGCTTTATACACACAATAAAATCAGAATATATTAATTTTCATGGCCTAGAGAGTTTATCTTTCTCTATAATCGGACATTTATAAGAGCGAGCACACTGGAATTTTTTTTTTACATTTTTTATTTCTTTAAATTTTATCTTGTTCCTTTGGCGGTGCAAATTTATAACAAATGCAGAAGCGTGGGATAAAATTATTTTGTAAGCAATGCTGCTATTTTATATAATTATTTTGAAAGAGCCTTAACTTGTTTAGATGTTCAACCATAAATTTACAAGTTAAGGCTCTTATAATATCTCATGCATGTATTATGATGGTTCTTAACCTGCTGCTCCCTACAGTGTTTTAGATTAAAGACCTTTTGTATAAATACAATTTTTATATATAATTGAACCAAGTATGGGGCAGTGAATCGTTTTTCTTGGTTACTGATGCCCACACCAAATTAATGGTCCAGTAAAAACCTGTATATGAGTCTTATTCTGACTTTTGTTCTGTTACATTATTGTTGCTGCACTGCTATTTTCATTTGGTTAATATGCCTCTCTGGTTCAGTTCAATCGCAACTGCTGTATTTAGTTTAAGATGTTTCAAGGGAAAATGTGAAGCTATTCCTGTTTTACTGTATTATATTTATATTCTTTTCGTTTCCAGGGGAAGCTGTTCATTTGGCTCGGGATTTTGGCTACATTTGTGAAACTGAATTTCCCACAAAGGCCGTGTCTGAATATCTGAACAGACAGCACACAGATCCCAACGAACTGCACTCACGAAAGAACATGCTGCTCGCCACAAAGTACGTGCATAATGTGTCACAAAGTGTTTGTTTCATGTTTAACTGAGATTTTTTTATTTTTTTTTTACTTTGGAAGCTGGCAAATGCCTACCGCACTCGTCTGAACAAATGTGTGGGCACATTTCGAGCTGAATTTTGAATCCATCACGGATTTCTGGGGAGCGTGTCATTTTGATGGCTGTCCGCTTAGTGCCTGGTGCGTTTTGACACGTTTAGCTGGTTTCTAATGAGGCAGTTCAGGTCCAGGAGAAACAGGCGTCTCTTATCCATCTCGGCCTGGCACCGAGCTAGAAACTCATTATATTTAAGTGAAATGTTTCAAGTCTTAAAGTGCCAGCTTTTCCCCTGAAGTTTCGCCTGAGGTCGTCTCTCCTCCCTCGCCTCGTCTTTCACAGTCTGTCTGTCAAAGTCCCGTCAGTCAGCCCGCGCCCCCGCCCCCGCCCTTGCACGCGCCTCGGGCACACGCGTTCTGTCGCTTTGGAATGAGAGAGAGGCGCGCTGCGCTCTCCCGACTGGACAACAAGACTGTTTGTGGTTCTGAGCCGCGAAAGCGAATGTGGGTCAAAATCTGACAAGCCCAGACAACTGCAGATGCCGCAGCAGGGTTCTGCAACACTGCCAGTTGGAGGCATTTGAACCGTTTGTCACAAATTACATTTTAGAGATTGAAGTATGAACGCTTTCTCAGATTCTTATTTGGGAGATTATTTCACACTTCAAAGCAATCTTGCTGCTGTGAAGCAAACAAGGATTTTATATGAATAATTAAAAAAAAAAAAATATGTAGTTGTTACACTGTAAACATGACTCCTAATAGTTATCTATAATGAAAAAAATAAATAAAAAATAGTTGACTCAACTTAAGCTTTATTTAAACTAACTAGTTTGAATTAAGATGCAGCTACTCTGTAAATCCTAAAGTTGTCATTAATAAAAACAATAAAGTGGTCCTAATTAAACAGTACTTGAAACGTCACATTTTGGAGTCATAAATGGTAACTGTAGTGGAAAACGGTTACTTATATTTTGTATTTTACATACGTAATCCCGTTACATGTATACTCATTCCTGTATGTATATATATATATATATATATATATATATATATATATATATATATATATATATATATATATATATATATACACACACACGTTCTTTATATTTTGGTTTCATGTACAACTAACTCAAAATGATCAAGTACAAAATTACAGCTGTGTGGAATACCCATAAACCCTTGCGCGTTAACAAATTAGGTTTGGTCAAGACAAAGGGAATTTATGGAAAAATACAAGTATATAGTTTTTATGACTATTGTTGTAGCTGGTTGATAGCTGTGATTTGTGTGACGTCACCATTAGTGATTAGTGTTACCTCTGGTGAACTTGGAGCATCTTTAATTTAAATAATTATCCTCTACTCATTTGTACTTTACAAGTGCAGATTTAAGTGCACAAAAAGTACTACGGGAAATCCAATGTGCCATATTGCTAATCTAGTGTCCAGCCAAAATTGCCCTTTTACTGTATATGATGAGCTGTAACTTTGTTTAAATCATTAAAAAAAAAAAATGATACAGAAATCACAGATGAGTTAAGTTTACTTGTAACTAGCAAATTGTACATAAATAATTAAAGGATAGTTCACCCAAAAATGAAAATTCACTCATCATTTCCTTACCCTCATTCTTTCTTCTGAAGAACACAAATTAAGATTTTTAGAAGAATATCTCAGCTCTGTTGGTCCTTACAATGCAAGTGAATAGTGATCAGGCCTCTGAAGCTCCAAAAAACACATTATTGAAACATAAACTTTATCCATATGAATCCAGCGGTTACATCTAAGTATTCAGAATTGATATGATAGATGTGAGTGAGAAATAGACACAAACGTCCTTTTTAACACTAAATATCCAATCTTTACTTTCACTTTTACATCTGAAAGCCATATGAGGTGCCTGTTTAGTTCCACTTTCACATCTGAAAGTGAAAGTGTAGATTTAGAGTAAAAAAGGACATACATATTGAGCTGTCTCTCACCCACACCTATCATATTGCTACTGAAGATATAGATTTAACCACTGGAGTCATATGGATTACTTTTATGTTTCCTTTATGATAACTGGAGCTTCAAAGTTCTGATCACCATGCACTTGCATTATATGGACCTACAGAGCTGAGATATTCTTCAAAAACCTTTGTGTTCAGCAGAAGAAAGTCACACACATCTGGGATGGCATGAGGGTATAAATGATGAAAGAATTTTCATTTTAGCATGAACTATCCAAATAAGTATTTGTTTACTTAGAAAAAGCATGCAAACTGCTTGCCTTTAAAATATAAAGGTATGGTCAACTAATAAGATTTTATGTGTGAAGTGTAAATGTCTCAGTTAATTTATTTGACATTATTTGACCCTTTCAAGCATCAGAGAGTATTCTCGACATTATCAACATTTTTAGATACTTACTTTGGTCAAAATACTCACAGGACACTGGTCCAGATGTTTAAACAGTTTGGGACACATGGAGGTCAAATTGTGAGGTCGTTAATGTCCAGGCAGATGTCGGGACATATGGGTATATAGTTTTGCCTATATTATTTCAATAATCAAAGCAGTAAAGGCATGAACATTTAGAGCACTATCTCTTTCAGAACGTGAAATGTGCCGAGAACTCTCCCAGTAGACCGGAAGTTCATTTGATGGCTTTATTCTAACAAACAGCAGAAATATATGTGCATTGCGCTGAAAATTATTATTACGATGCATGGCCAGTACATGTGCAGAGCAAGTTGAAGAGTTCCCTTTAAGAGAACCATTAATAATTTTTAGGAAAAATATTTAAGAGACCAAAGAGCATGTGATTAGGGATGAGAAATATTGAAGCTCCAAACTTCCTCTGAAGCTCCAAAAAACACATTATTGAAACATACCTTTCAATATGGTCATATTTCATATATTCATTATGGGTGAAATATACCTTCACCCATAAACTCCATTGCAGGCCTGTACCTGCAGAACACATGCCAGAGCAAGTGTTTTCCATTCCCATTCCATCCACTACTCTTATTAAGAATATCTGATGAAATCACATTGTTGTCTAATATAATTTAAGCAGTCCTCCCGATTTACTTTTGAATTTATGACTGTGTGTATTATTTATGAGAGTTCCATATATTGTACTTCTTTTGATATTTTCAAGAATGTCTTATCGGTTTTATCTGGCATACTTATCTGTTTTATTTTTAATGTGCAAATGGTGTAGTCATGGTGTGTTGGTTATTCATGAATGAGGGTTTCTGAGTTGCCACAGCGGTGGCTTTGATATTATGTATGTGCTCTTTTTATAATCAATATTTCACACTAGGTTAAAAAAATATGTATCAATATACAGTATTATGAAAGAGAATGAAATGACAGTCCTTTGTAGCCTCTTAATGGAATCAGGGTTGGTGTCTGTTCCATTTCCGTGTTTAATTCAACTTATGACAAATTCATTTCTTGAAAAATTTATGCAGTAATCCACGAGTAAGTTTGTCACATTTCCTGAATTGATATGGACTCAAGATCAAGCACATACTCTCTGATAGGTTCAGATATTAGTGAATGAAGAATTTGTTATGCTTGATGTACCAGGAGTAATGTTATGACTTTCACTGATTGGATCACAGCTATACAGATGATAAAGACATCGAATGAAAGAATGTACTGGTGCAACTGTGACTGATACAAACTGTTCGAAAACCCTTGCCATAGGCAGAGCACATCCTTACCACACACTACCATAGGCTACCATTAACAGAAAGCAATGCGTTTATATTAGTCAATGTCCAGAGATGGAAACTCGAGTCGCACTTATGTCACCAAAAACAAAAAATAATTTGATTTACGACTCGACTCGGACTCGAAATCATAGACTCGTGAAAAACACAAATCATTTTGTTTTTCGGTTGGCCAACACACACTCAGAGGCGCTTACGCGTCTCGTGAAACAGTTCTCAACATCACAGCGCTGCGAGGACCAGTGAGGAAAAATGGCGCGAGACACGGAAACATTTGAATTCGGCGCTGAATTCTTTGGTTCCAACATCTCGGTGAGAAACATTAAACGGCCCGACAAAACAGCATTAACGCTGAGAAAACAGTGACATACACAGACATAAATTAGCAGATTTTTCATACATAACCACTTTTATCATGAATTTACTGTAGTATTTTAGGCAAAAATATATTCATAATAAATATTATATTACTACTACAGCTCTATTAAATTTATGCTAGGCTTTATTAGGGAAGTTAGGTTTATACATCTAAAAAAAGTTTTTAAATTGTGTATTTATATTTTTAAATGCGTTCAGGCTATTTTTCAAGTTACATTTTACCATAGTGACATTCCATACTTGATTTTACCTGAGGTTACCACGGTCTTGCTACCAAAAAATACCACAGTTTAAACTATAAACACTATGTTATATGTTCATAAGGGCAAATGCAAAATAGAATAAAGAGCTTTAAATCCCTAAAGATTTATGAACAAAGCTTGTTTTCCTTTTGCATGAAATCTGTTCTCTTTTAATGCCAAAAACAAGCAAATAAATTAAATGGATAGCTTGATTGTTTCCTGAATAAAAATGAAATCCATGATTAAAGTAAAACCGTATGTACTTTATTAGACAAGTTTAAATAAATAAATAAACAAGGCAATCCCTTCAAGTAGTCAGTTATCATATTTCAAGATTGAATTAGCCTTATTCAGGGTTTATTAAACTAACCAGCTGCAGATAAAGACTGCTGCCAAAATAATAATGATAAAATAAAATAAGACTTGATTTGACATTGTGATCAAAGACTTGAGACTTGACTTACAGTAGACTTGGCCTTGAAAGACATGAGACTTGACTTGGACCTCAGGGACAAGGTTATTTTCCTACAGGGTAAACAAAAGTGTAGTTCAACAACAATTAATAGATAAGCAGGTTAAATACATGTTTGGAATACATATCTACATTAACTTTGAATTAGCCACTAATGTCTAATAAGCTAATGTCAATCTGAAAAGACAGTAAACATTACTTTTTTAATAAACTGGGGAAAAAAAAGAGTGTTATCTGTAATTCTGGGTTTGATACAAGTTAAGATCAATTGACAGCATTTGTGGGATAATACTGAATACCTCAAAAATTAATTCTAACTCACATTTACATTTATGCATTTAGCAGACGCTTTTATCCAAAGCGACTTACAGTGCACTTATTACATGGGACAATCCCCCCGGAGTAACCTGGAGTTAAGTGCATTGCTTAAGGACACAATGGTGGTGGCAGTGGGGATTGAACCAGAAACCTTCTGATTACCAGTTATGTGCTTTAGCCCACTACGCCACCACCACTCTCAGATCTTGCCCCTCCTTTAAAAAATAAGAAGCAAAAATCTGGGTTACAGTGAGGCTCTTCAATGGAATTGAATGGGGGCCAATCCGTAAATGTTAAAATACTCACTGTTTCAAAATAATAGTCACAAGACGTATACAATATGCATGTTATTTTAGTGTGATAAAATCACTTACTAAACTTTTCTGTGTAAAGTTATAGACAATTTTACAACTTTGATGTCATGTAATGTCAACAAACCCAAACGTGACTGTAAAAATGTCAATTTAAACAACTTTACAGCTTAAATAATATATTTTTTTAACAGAAGAATTAATGTAAGTGCTTTTGTAAAATTACAAGTTTCACATTTCTGCCTTTAAATCCTCAAAAAATTTGCCCCATTCACTTCCATTGTAAGTTTCTCAATGTAACTTCGATTTGTGTTTTTTTTAAAGAACAGGAGGGACGAGTTGAAATAGATTTTAGTGGTATTCAACATTATGCCACAAATGCTGTCCATTGACCTTAACGTGTACTGAACCCGGAATATTCCTTTAACTGATGAAATTCAACTCATCATCTCTGTCTCTTTCCATCTCTTCTCTTCAGGCAGTTGTGTAAGGAGTTTACAGACCTGTTGGCTCAGGATCGTACGCCACTGGGAAACTCTCGGCCTTCGCCCATCCTGGAGCCAGGAATCCAGAGCTGCCTGTCACACTTCAGCTTCATCACACACGGCTTTGGTTCTCCAGCCATCTGTGCCGCCCTCACGGCTTTGCAGAACTACCTGACTGAAGCCCTTAAAGGTCTCGACAAGATGTTCCTGAACAACCCCACTTCCAACCGACACACACCTGGAGATGGACCCGGCTCTAAAGGTGGTGAAAAGGAGGAAAAGCATAGGAAATGAATTGTGGAAATACATCAAGGAAGGAGGGGATTCAAACATCACTGGAGATGTTCAGAGATTCTATAAACTAGTTTTATGACATTGCGTTTTACATTCTGGTGTGAAATGGAAAACAGATTATGGAAAAATGAAAGGAATGCTACATTAATAGAGACTGGAGGACACATCTCTGCTGTGACACGTTCATCATCTTCATCTCATCATGTGCAAATGTTTGAGGAGTGTGTGCGGGTGTGCTTTTGTGTATAAAAGTATGACATATTACGGCTCTCCATTAGACACATGCTCATGAATTTGATAACTGATATTTGAGTGTTCATGAGTGCAATGGTCAGCATGCAGAAGGACAGGTTTGCTCTGAATATCGTTGGGTCCACATTTAACTTCTATATTAAATTATACAAAATTATAGCAACAATTCATACAACAATCATGCTATCAAAAAATGGTTGTCAAATTAACAATGTGCTCCTCATAAATTTCAAAGGGAGACAATGTGTTTCAAATATAACAGATTTAGTAATAAATGCAGCAATGATATTATGAGCGTTAGCCAAAAAGAGGCTGTAAATGTGAAAAAGTGTCATGCTAGTGTCATGCTCCAACTGCTACAGCTGTCCATATACAATACACACACCATATTTTTATAATCACAGCTTTTCCTCAATTAATCCATTCATAAACATAGAATAAGTCAAACTTTTGACCTAAGATTTTTTGTTTTTCTCTTAAAACAACCTGGGCCATTTTCAGTGGCTTAAACAGGGGTGTAGATTCCGGCGGGGATGGTGGGAGGTAACCCCCCTAATAATCAAAACAAGCCCATGATCAATGGAGACATGTAAATGCTTCATGCTGCAACCCCAACAATGTCCAAGCCAAATCTACAACTTTAGGCTTAAATGTTCCGAAATTTACAGTATAGAGCAATTCGGTTGTATTTCTTTGTATTTAAAAATGCTGTTGCTTGTGCCGTCTTCATTTCTGTGAAAATGTGAGGACATTTTCAGTGAGTGAGCCTACTTTAAACATGGCAATCAAGTTGGTTGACCAACTGAAATCATTATTGTTTCAATGATATTTCATCTATTGCTTCAACTATTTACTTAATAGGCCTACATGCATTTGCACAGACCAAATCATCATGGACAAAAATCACGTTTTATGGCCTAAATATTGTTTATTTGCTTTAAAAACCTTCATCTGAATGGAAGCTTGCTTTGACCATGGTGTCGACAGCATCACACAAAGACTTTTGAAAACAGCCATAAAAATTGTCCATAATTTTATAGACATTCTTATAGGCTGAATATAACTGAGGTAATGGCAGGTGACTGCGCGTACTGGAACACGGCCACGCGCTCACCTCATTCTGTGCTCGTGGGCGCGCATTTTCTCAGTCCCGGAAGCTGGACTTTGTCAAATGTATTATTTGATATACTCTGTGTGAGGAAGGCTCTTTTATTTATGTTTGTATATATTTATTTATGCTTAATTTAATGGACGTTTGTACATAGGAACAGACTGGGTCGTTTATTCGTGACTGTCTCTGTGCGTGGGTGAACGCTTGGTTTAGATAGCATCTTGTATTTTTATGTTTCATAGATAGGCCTACGGTGTCATGTGGTGAAGGGTAGAAGTTGGTTCTTGTCTGGTGATTTTCATTTACCTCGAAATAAGAATAAATCGTGTTTTATTGTAACTGTTGATGTGTGGTTACACTCATGTGGATCTGGTCTCAATAATGTGAACTTTATATTCAAAATTGCTCTGTTTACTTAAAAAGGAAATGCGACACTAGAATTAGTGTCCATGATTTCAGCATAACTACAAAATGTAATTTTAGATGCACAAACCGTATGCTCACTTAGTTCAATCACATCAGTCCCTGTAAATAGTTTATTTTGATTTGCTCCAGTTGAAAGTTATTCATATTTAGACAGTCAAGAGGTCTAAGCTAGCCTTAGCAGAACCACAGGATGCACAGGATATGATAGTATTACAAAACTAATAGGCTACCGCAGAATAACGTATTAAGACATCGAAAATTATTATCAAATATCTAGGCTAGAACTAAAATATTAATTAAAAAAAATAGTATTCGTTTAGCCTAAACAATGTTTATAGTGGTTACAATTATTTGTAGGCTATTAGGCTATTACTATACATAAACATTTTGTTTTTGTCTCATATTTACATTGACTTATATGCAAATCAACAGAAAGCAAATAAAATCAATTCGGAAATGAAAATTTTGCAACTTCCTCGGTCTCGTTTGAAACCAAGCAAAGAATGTCAAAAATGTATCGAAAACAATCGCTTGAAGGCGTGTGTCCGCGGTCGTGGCAGTAAAGTGAACTCGTATCCCGGCCGCAGGTCAGACCCCCGAGAGTCCCCGTGCGCATCAGCTCGCGCTGGTGTATTTAATGCGGAGGAGCGCGTGGCCCGCGGGTTCCGTCGCGTGACTTGTCAAGCGTGAAGTATTGTGACCCAGGTGCAGCACCCGCATGTCCGCGAGCGACGTGGATCTCTACAAGATTCACAGATTTCTCTTCAGCAGAAAAAAAAGACTAGTCTCGCACTCACCCACGGGACCTGAAACAACACAAGAAGAGATCTTTCATTCTACCCTCCAACCCGATTCTTATTACCTCCAAAAGAAAAGAAAAAAAAAAAAGATCGAACAAAAGCCCACAAGACCAAATCATATCTAGGCTAATATAATACGTTTTTTTAATATATAGTCAATAATAATGATTGATTTTTAAAACAAATGTTATTATTTAATCATAAACCTCTAGTTGATAAAATTGTCCAAAGGCTAATATGAATATGCATTTAACATATAAAACAATGGGTCTATTTAAGACCCACCCCCATCTAAATATGATTTAAATGATAGCAAAGCCTATATTTTGATGCTTCCAATTTATGTAAGAAAGGAAGGCAAAACACAATCGCCAATGTATATACACACACACACACACACACACACACACACACCAGCCACAACATTAAAACCACCTGCCTAATGTTGTGTAAATCCCCCTCGTGCCGACAAAACAGCGCCAATCCGCATCTCAGAATAGCATTCTGAGATTATATTCTTCTCACCACAATTGTAAAGAGCGGATATCTGAGTTCAAACCAGTCTGGCCATTCTCTGTTGACCTCTCTCATCAACGAGGCGTTTCCGTCCACAGAACTGCTGATCACTGGATGTTGTTTGGGTTTTGGCACCATTCAGAGTAAATTCTAGAGACTGTTGTGTGTGAAAATCTCAGGAGATCAGCAGTTAAAGAAATACTCAAACCAGCCCGTCTGGCACCAACTATCATCCACGCCATTATCTAATCAGCCAATCGCGTGTCAGCAGTAGGACCTACAGTGCATAAAATCATGCAGATACGGGTCAGGAGCTTCAGTTAATGTTCACATCAACCATCAGAATGGGGAAAACTGATCTCAGTTATTTAGATCGTGGTATGATATACCAGGAGGCTTTGCTATCATTTAAATCATTAAAAAAATGGGCCATGAGTTCGATTCCCAGGGAACACGTAGCTAATATATATATATAGGCCTATATACACACATGGCAAATACAATGACAAAATAGGAAATATCGTTGCCTAATAGTAGTAGCCTAACACAAAATAGGCTACTTAAACTTATGGTCACTAACCCTGGATAACACAGCATATCTCTGAGATGTCTGTTTTATCATCTGGAAAGCATCACGTACTACTTAGCATCTAAATATCTTAATAAGATCCGATTTACAAACATTCCAAATCTTAAATGTATCAAAAACATCTGCTTAATGTCGTATTAACATCCAAGACATATAGGCCTACTTATTTACATGTGTCTTATTAGACTATTGCAGATGAGCAAACAAGGTAAAAAAAAAAAAAACGGCTTCCAGATATTATATGTGTATATGTATATATATATATATATATATATATCTACGTGTGCTATCAGGGGACTCGGTGAGTTAAGAGTAAAGGAATCAGACTAATGGGGTTAAAACCTGGTGATGTAAGTCTCTTTTCCATCATCATATTTTTTTCGGTTATACGAGGACGTTGAAGAGCCTTGTCTGTGCGCGGGTCGACGTGCGCGCTATCACGAAATTGACTAAAAATGGTTTATCCAGACACGCGCTGGGCGCGCGAAATTCCCGCTCGAGGCGCATGACCGCGGGCCGCGCAAGCCTAACTAATCAACCTGGATATTTCATTATTCATTAATTTACTGTTTAACAAATCCCGCTCATTATCGCGGGAGAGTTCGGCGGCAGTTGGTGTCAGGCGTGGAGAATTGGCCCATTTGATCCTGAGCTGTTTTTTCCCCCCAGTGTATATTATTATTATTATATTCAACGTCCCGAAACAGCTCGACATCGTTATGAATATTAAGCAGTCCGCGAGCTTGTCAAAGTGTGACACAGCCCGTGGAAAAGTCGAAACGTTCTTAAAACAACCTCCCCCACTTCAGTCACTATTTGAAAAAGACAAAACCACAAGCTGCTAAACAAACGGAAATATGCGATTAATACAGCAATGACACGTGCCCACAGTGAATGAGAAGGAAATCAAAAGCAAAGTTAGTGGATCAATTAAGATTTTAAGTGCATATGGGCCACAAACTAACAGTGCTATCAATGGACAATCTCTGGACACTCTCAAAATATGTTTTCAGTAACGCATTCTCTATCTGCTCTGGGCCCAAACTCAATACTAACATTTACAAAAACACTCTACCTATCACAGTCTCAGTGCCTCGATCTCTTTATCACATGGACACTAATATTATCCCCATCTATAGATTGCACAGATTCCTTACAGTAGCATGCCATGGTTAATCATTGTCATCTTTCATGATGTCGTTAATTGCTGTAGCACAGTCTCTGTATGCATAACTTTAGTTCTATTTAATGCATCATTGACTTAAAACACCTGCCATGACCTCCTCATTCTCAACTCTCACCTCAGCATTGGGGACCATCCTCCCTCCGCACTAAGGTAATACATACCGAATGACAGTTTTAAGGCAGAGAACATGAACATATTTAGATGCCGACCACTTAAGGTACAGCATGTGTCTGTAGTTTTTCTTTTGCATTGAAGTTTGTCTGTGAACAGAAAGAGAGAACCGGCTATAGGTTTAAGTGTGTGATTTTGTGTAATCTACCCAAATATCTAAGATTGCAACTTCTCTCCAGGAAGCGAACCCCCCACATACACACACTCATAAAATACTCACACGTTAATTTCAAGGCAGGGCTGGTTTTATTTGATGTGTGTTTGTGGTTTTGCCTCATTGGGTTTGTGCAAGTTAATGATTGATTATGTTTGGCTTTCATGTTTTCTCTAACACACATTCACACACATTTTCCATTCACTTGTCATCATATTCCACATATCGGGAGTCGCTGAACTGTTCAATCCAAACTAAAGCTTTCAGTTCTAAAATGAGCTTGTTGTCTGCAGTTGAGAACAAGTCATCTTAAATTATAACCTTTATACACGAATACATCTGCAAAACCTTAAGGATGTAGTCAGGGTTTACATTTAAGTATTTCAGTAATTAAAGGTGACATCTATCAATCACAGTAATTCAATGACTTAACAGGGAAGATGATGAATTGGTCAAGGCAGTGAATATATTTAAGTGTGCATGTAGTGCATGTCTGTAGTTGTGTGTGTGTGTGTTAACAGCTACCAGTGCTGAGACGAGAGAAAAACTGGTCAAGGTTTTTAGCCTAGAAGTACTCATTCTTCTCAGTAACACACATTAATTTTACAGAAACATAAACTGTCACAATGCAATTTAATGGAATAGAGCACAAAGATGCCGGCACATATTTTTCAGTCTTGGTTCTGGAAGTATTTTTCCTATTCATTTTTTCCATAGGGATTTCATAAAAGAGTTCCAAGTGATGAACCAAACCAACCAGCTCCGAGATGAATCACATTACAAACTTTGATATGAAGCAAAAAAGTATTTGAAAATCAGGAAAAAATACAAAAGGTCTTTAACGAGGGAATTAACTACATTCCCATGGGCATTATAGATTATGTAATTTAATAAAATATTATGGAAACGTACAAAACTATTGATTTAAAATGACTTGACATACTGGTAAGTATAGAAAGAATATATTTTTATTTTATTGCAAAATATTCAGACATATACTAATATATATTAGTAGTTTGTAGTGAGACCGACTCGATTGCATCATGGAAGTGTGCAGTCGCTGCAGAGCTCTTTTGGCGCACATTGTCTCCTATGATTCTGTAATTGGTTGATCACATCGTTTTACTTCCAGCTAATGCACTCTATAGTTCACCACCCAATTTATTTTTATCATTTACTCACCCTCATGTTCTTCCAAAACCATCTGACTGTCTTCCATGGAGCACAAAAGCAAAAGTTTAGAAGAGTGTTCACACTGCTTTTCCACGCATGAGTTTTTCCTGTACTGATGGATCCCCAAGTGTGAGCTCTTTAATGCACACTGTAATTCAAAGAAATCTTACCTTACATGTCACAACAGGTGCACTGAAGGTCAGTTATATATTGTCAAACATATAATGTGATTTGTAGATGTTTATAATTTATTATGCATGCCGCCATGTTGTTTACATTGCAATGCAGCATGGAATTCTGAGTTCGTCAAGGATGGAAGGTTCTATAAACATCACCATTCCACACTTTTTGCACCAGAAGTGGTGTGTGTGAGTGACGGACGGAATAAGAGAAGTGTCAAGAGGATTAACTAGTTTATACATTCTTTGTTTGATGTCAGAAAACATGGCAGCAGCGCTACATCAAAACAGTCATCTCTAATGGTAACGGCTTTAAACTTTTATTTTGTGATTGTTTGAATATTTGTAACATTAATTGTAACAGCGATAAACAGCAGCACAAATGTAGATCACACTGGTTTGATCATATTTGCAAAAGGGTTAATAATGTTTGTGTGTTTTTAATGCCATGCCAGCCATTTCATGTCAAAATTCAGGTTAAATACAATTGGAAATTAAATAAATAAAAAATGCAAAAAATGCAAGACTTATTTTGTTAGAAACCTCTGCAAGGGTCTTTTACATATTATTAGAGAATAAAGTGTTAAGTGACTGTCAGTTTCCAAAAAGGACAAAAAGCTCCATTCATTCTGTACCTCACACAAAGTTATCGTATGACTTCAGAGGACTCAGAATATAGCATACAAACAGTATGGACCACTTTTAACCACCTTTTTCCTTAATGAGGGAGTGTACCACAATTTGCCCATTTTAATCTCCAGTGTTTTCACCCGCATCATCTTATATTCTTAGCAGGTTAAGAATTACATTTGTAAAAATTGTCAAAAAGTCGAGATGACCATTTTATTTTTTTGTTATTTTTTTTTTAAAGTGCCCAACCTTGCAAGCTTGTACTAACAACAAAAATTATTAATTTATTTTTATAAATAAAGATCGATAAATACCATAAAAAAATATTTTCATTGTTAATGATGTCTACAATATTGGTAGACATCAAAACATGATTGTTTTTGGCTAATAGTTTTTTTTTATGGAAACCATGGTTTTACTATAGTAATATTGTAGTAACTATGAAAAGTTAAGAAACATATTTTTTGGCGGAATCCATGGTTTTAAAACATACTGTCTCCATATACTAACCATGGTATTACTATAGATAAACCATGGTTAATCTTGTGGTTATTATAGTTTGACTACAAACTAGTAAAAAAAAAACAACTACTTGACTAGTAAAATCTAAATAAATCACAAAATAATTTTTATTACCATAGTTTTTGTTTTCCTGTATTAGCACTATGGTTTCACTATGAATATCAATATTAAAATATGGTTATTTTAGTAAAACCATGGAAAATGTATTGCAAGGGCACGCATAACCTATTGTGAGGGAACGCAAAACTATTGCGAGGGCATGAAAAAATTATTTCAGAAAACAAATTCCCACCCTGTCTTCTTCCGTAGTATGTAGATGACATGAAGAGCTCTGAGGTTAGTTACGCTAATATCATTAACTACTTTGAGTTGTTATGCCAACAAATGCACAAGTTGAGTATAAAATACATTTTTACCAAATAACACTTAAATGAGGGGAGCCCGGGTAGCTAATCGAGTACTGACACTGACCACACCCATGGAGTCACGAGTTTGAATCCGGGTCATGCTGAGTGACTCCAGCCAGGTCTCCTAAGCAACCAAATTGGCCCGGTTGCTAGGGAGGATGGAGTCACATGGGGTAACCTCCACATGGTGGTGATAAATGGTTCTCGCTCTCAATGGGGTGTGTGGTAAATTGTGCATGGATAACTGAGAGTAGCATGAGCCTCCATATGCTGTGAGTCTCCGTGGCGTCATGCACAGCGAGCCATGTGATTATATGCGCAGATTGACTTGTCCTCCACCACCCGGATTGAGGAGAGTAACTGTGCCACCACGAGGACCTAGTGGGAATTGGGCATTCCAAAATTGGGAGAAAAAGGTATAAATAAAAATAAGACTTAAAAGGTTGTTCTCTAGATCACTTGTTTTCATCGAGACCAGAAAAAAAACCCAGACAATTACAATCATCATGGCGCCGCATAGTGGTTGCTCAGGAAAAGTGTGGATAATACAAACAGACAGCTCACGCAAACTACCTGATTCACTCACTTTAACGGATTACCTGTATTTCAGGAGTCTGCAAGTTCTGTTTGCAGGCATGTAGTACTTCATTTCCCATACTGCACCAATAGTTTCTCAGCCCCCTGGAAATAAACATTAATGCATGTGTATGTGTGTGTTATAGTGTGTGCGAGTGCCCCTAGGTCTAACTGGCTAATGCATTGGTGATCTCCCTCTATAACGTCCTTACACACACACACACACACACACACACACACACACACACACACACACACACACACACACACACACACACACACACAAACTTTCTTTCTGCTCAGGATTTAATGCACTCTGTGGGGGGTGGTGGAGGGACATAAAAAGGAACCATTATTATACTGTATAATATATGCCACTGTTTGAATAAGTCAAATATTATTCTTGTGTTTATGATGAGCTTTTATTGTGTTTGTCTGGAACAGTCTGTTGAACATAAAATTACAATTATAAACTATAATCTATAGACTATAGGTGAGATTAGCAAACCTCTCTCTCTCTCTCTCTCTCTCTCTCTCTCTCTCTCTCTCTCTCTCTCTCTCTCTCTCTCTCTCGCTTTGCTTTGGTGACCTTGTACGCTGACTAAATCCATGCCCTTGGCAAATGTTATTTACACATGGATGAACACACACATACACTTACACAAACCGAGGCACTTTTTGGAACTCTAGCTGGTTGAATAATTTTGCGTGTATGTGTGTCAGTGTGAATGCACATGTGCCAGTAAGTAGTAATGTGCATTTGAAACACATACTATAGTGGTGCCGGTGTAGTAAACATCAAATCTGCATGTCTGAACCGTGTGTGTGTGTGTGTGTGTGTGTGTGTGTGTGTGTGTGTGTGGTTTGCTTCGCTGCACTTTGTGGCCAAAACTGTCCAAAACCTCCCTCAATTGGAAAAGTGATGAATAAATAACATAAATCATGTTTGATTGATTGTTAAATCACATTTTCTTTCATTATAATTAGCTTTATATATAAAAAAAAAAAACAGTATAAGAATGTGATGTGATCTCATTCAAATAGCTAGGTATGTGTGCGTGTACTTTGCTTTACTTTGTTTTACTTTGTATTTTGTTATGGTCAAGAGCTTGTTTTTGAAAGAATACTATTTTCACCGGGAGCAAAAACTGTTTTGCAAAAACTAGGCTTCACTGTGCTGGTGAAAAAGTTGTAACATGCAGACTTATTGTTACATGCAAAAACATAGAATACTTTAGCCTTTAGCTATACTTTGTGGACAAAAACTGACCCCAAAAGTAAGCGAAATCTGACAAAACCTCTTTCAGAGGACATTTTAAGGACATCTTTATTTGGAAAAAATTATTAGGGTTAGTAACAGTTTCAAAAGTGTATGAAATTAAATAAATAATAAGTATCATTAGAACATTTCCAGGGGAATATTTTTGATCAACAACACAATCAATGAATTAAAAAAATGTATCATACTAATAATGAATGTAATGAAACCTAGGATAGAATTTCATTAATGTATTACAAGTTGCATGTTAAAAAATTTAAAGAAACAAAAAAAAAAAACATCAACATACAAAATTCACTTTAGGAGTTTTATGCCCCTTATACAAATATCTGCAGCATTTTCTCATTTTTGGGGGCATGTTTACCCTCAGCCTGGTAAATTTCTTACCCTGGTTAGTAGCAAATATTATTAACTTTACAAAAAACAACAGAAGTCTAAGAAATGTTCTCATTTGACAGCAAAGTAAACTTGTGAGGAATATGGACAGTGGAATTGTGATTTTTAGCTGTTTTTGAGATGTTAAGAGAAACATGATAACAGGATTGTACCGAAACCTATATGTGTGTGTGTGTGTGTGTGTGTGTGTGTGTGTGTGTGTGTGTGTGTGTGGTGTGAGAGAGAGAGAGGACTGTTGGCTTCTCAGCAGTGCTGATGTCCAGCAGATGTATATCTTTGGCGACGGCAGTGCTGAACACTGATTGGTTGAGACATTGGTCCATGGCACAAGATGCTCAGCGATGTGGACAGCATATACGTGTGTGTGTGCGCGCGCGTGTGTGTGTATATGTGTGTGTGTGAGAAAAACGTCCTATCTCTTCCTCTGTATGTGTGTGTGTGTGTGTGTGTGTGTGTGTGTGTGTGTGTGTGTGTGTGTGTGTGTGTAGCGTGTATTTATCACTTTGTGGGGACCAAATGTCCCCATAAGGATAGTAAAACCCAAAATTTTTGACCTTGTGGGGACATTTTGTCGGTCCCCATGAGGAAAACAGCTTATAAATCATACTAAATTATGTTTTTTGAAAATGTAAAAATGCAGAATGTTTTCTGTGAGGGTTAGGTTTAGGGGTAGGGTTAGGTTTAGGGGATAGAATATAAAGTTTGTACAGTATAAAAACCATTATGTCTATGGAAAGTCCCCATAAAACATGGAAACACAACATGTGTGTGTGTGTGTGTGTGTGTGTGTGTGTGTGTGTGTGTGTGAGAGAGAGAGAGATGAGGATTTCTTGTGAAAGACCCATCTGCCCTGGTGTCTGCCCACCAGTCATACATCCAGCACAGGCACTGTAGCAGATGCCTAAATTCTCTCTGACAAGGACCTCTAGAGAGCAGAGTGCCACCCATATAAACAACACAGGCACTGCTCTTGCATATGACAGAATGTGCGTGTGATTCTTTGATGTCTTGTGTCTTATTAAGTTTTTACTTAAATAGCATATATGTACTTATAATAGTGCATTTATTTATTTTTAACCATTTTAATGTAAATAAATTGATTTTTATTTTATGTTCGTGGCAACATGGGTGGCACTAGATGTGGGCTACTGGGGCTTAAGCCCCAAATGTTTTCAGTAAAGACATAAATGTTTTTGTCATCTTGTAGTTATTACTAAAGTTCCAGTGGCCACCTTTCTTTTCGTGAAATACCCTGTAATCGTTAGTTACGTGACAGTTACGTGTGCTGCGTATCATATGGACAGGCCAATACATATGGGAGAATCAAACATCCACCCCTGCTTTTACGATGATAATTCAGATAATCACTAATTATTGCTTTGTTTTGTGAAGTGTTTCAAATGTACAGCATCTATAGGGAACATATGGTAAGCAATAATTTTGACAAACTTTGCAAGTTGAACTGTCATGATAAATCATTTCATGTTGCTGTGCTTCTCAGCATGTACCACTAGAGGGCGCTGCATGGACTGGACTATCTGCAGGGGTTTATGATTATACATACAATTTGTTTGATATATAATGAGTACGCCTTATTTCTAGATAAACTTGATTATTTATAGATATAGATTTGGTTTGGTAAAAAATGAATGCCTACATTAGCTGAGAAGTATTTTGCATTTTCTTATTTATTTATATTATTACTGAACATCTCGATTTATTTTACATTTAAACTATGCTGACAACTTCCTGTGCATTTTTTTGCACACCTATTAAAATGAAATTTGATTTATCTAACCAGGTTGCTTTCTTTTAAAGAGCATGTTATATGAATCATGTTGGCGTAGTGGGTTAAAGCACATATCTGGTAATCAGAAGGTTGCTGGTTCAAACCCCACAGCCACCACCATTGTGTCCTTGAGCAAGGCACTTAACTCCAGGTTGCTCCGGGGGGATTGTCCCTGTAATAAGTGCACTGTAAGTCGCTTTGGATAAAAGTGTCTGCCAAATGCATAAATTTAAATGTAAATGAATTGACCATCATTTTTTGCCATATCGCCAGTACTACTTTATTTTAACATTTACATTACATAACCAAATACATTTACAAGCTTGTTCAAATGCGATCAAATTGCATGGTAGCTCAACTGATATAGCGTTGCACATGCAGTGCAAAGGACCATGCGAGTCTTAAAGAGCATGCGAGTCAACACGTGATTTACCGAAATTTTCACAGAAGCACTACAAAATGATAAGGTTACTTCAAGAGTTGTGCCTTTCATCTTACATTTGCTTTTATGACACTATCGGTTTGGTTTGTTTAAGGAAGGTCAATTTATTTTATTTAAAACTCGACTGAGCATTACCTTAAAATCCTCAATTTTATTCTGATTATGAATATTAATAAATGTAACTTTATCATATTGCAATAAGCCACTCGAAACCATTCGTTACAGTAATTTTACTACAGTTAGGGGGATTTTATGCTCACCGCTATAATGTCCTTCACCCATGATTCCTATAATGCATTACCTCTCATGGCTTATTGCTATATTTCATATCAGAATGTGTCCATTGATTTAGAATGTAGTGTTGTCTTTTTTCCTTTATGCATGTGTGTGGGTGTGTTTGTGTGATTTGCACATTCAGGTCACTCTCTGTCAGTCTCTGTCTGAACTCTGATTGACAGCTGCAGTCATGTTCCCCGGGGGCAGCTTACTTGCTCCTACATGCATCTCTTTCTCTCTCTCATTTTCCCCATCTATCCTTTTCTCATTTTGCTCTTTCTCTCACTTCCTCTCTGTCCCTCCAGCACACAAACTCGGTTTCTCATGTCAAACAGTGATTGATATGTCCCTACATTTAAAACAATCAGCCTTGCACTTCTGCCATCATAAAACTCTACACGCTTAAACATTTCTACTCAAAGCCCCGCTGGGGAAATTCACCACCATGATTAAGAACTCATGGAATGGACTTGTAAAACTAAATACAAGCTAATTATGTTTGCTCGGATATCAATTCAAATCAAATCAACGTTTATCAAATGCACACCAGTACAGCATGCAACAGTAACTGTTGGGAACAAAATGTCTGTGACCTAAATAATAAAATAAATAAAAAAGACAAATAGAAGAGTTTGTGTTGGATGCATTTGGGTTGGATATGACACTAATAGTATAAAGGAATAATAATTTTAAATACAGTAAAAGGGGATATTTGGTCCCCACAAAGTGACATACACACAAACACACACACACACAGTAATTTTATTTCCCTATAGTGTTTGATGATAAAACCAGTGATTTCACGAATAAAGCAATTTCAATTGAATTTGGGGAAGATATCTTTCATCTAATCTGAATGGTTTTCTAAGTTACTGTAATGTCCGAGTTTGAGAGGAGTTGCTTGAACTAACACAGAGCAGCAGCTACAAACAAGATGTCTAAACACACTAGCATGATAACAGCCCCTGTGAGTTTCAGTAAATGTAGTTGTAGAGCACTTCTCACATACTTATTGTTTCAAAGCAGCTTTACAAAGAAAAGCGCCTTTCAACCCTCCCAGTGCGCAACTAAAGGCGAATGTGGCAAGAAAAACCTCATTTTTGACAAAGTCACATAAATATCCTGTAAAATATGAAACAACTTGAATGTGTAAATAAAAGTGTGGAGTGAACCGGCAAATACAACTAGATTTTAAATACATTTCAGGGTCTTTCTTCAACTTCGGGCACTTTCATGTCCCATTCACGGCTTGATTTTGAATAAAACAAACATATTTTAACATACTATTTCAGCCTTGTGCCAGAGCCAGACTTTCAATACTAAACAATGAAAATCCATTATAAGAATACACATTGTGACGTGTTTATGATAATGTAAACAAAGAGCGAAATCAACAAAATATTTCAATATTTATTGTGTGAAAATGACTTCATAAATTACGGTTGTCTTACAGTTGTGGTGTCATTTCCATCAAACAATTTGCCCCCTAATAAAGGTTTTTCCAAAAGTTAGTGTATTTGGTAAACTGTTCAACAAAAGTCTCAGTGCTTCAGTTGAAATATATGATAGATAAGTGATGTTTGAAGAAAACAACAACAAATCAAGGAAAACATCACATGCGAGCAGAATATTTTTATTGGCCGTCATTTTCAATCAAGCTGCAATGTTGCCAAATTATACAAATAAAAGTGTTAATATTATTTAATTGGGTGTATTTAGTGTACATAAAATGTTAGCTATGAAATTAGCCTAAGCAAGACAAAGGAGGTGGTCATTTATTTAACAATCAGAGTCATTTCCACTATATATATATATATATTTTGTGTTCAGGCCATTTTGCCCCGGACGACTTTTTTTTTCAACATCTACTCATCATATTATATTGTGTTTGAGCTCGTTTGAATCAGGATAGTCTGCTGTAAATTACGATACGTCTATATATTATATGTATGTTTCAGGAAGTAATAAGGAAAAACGTAACAAAAAGCCACTCCTGTTTATTTTATTTGTGTCTGTGGGAATTTCATACAAAAACAAACAAACAAAAAAAAACTGCAGTAAAACAAATATGATCATTGCATTCTAAAACTTGAGACCTTTCAAACAATATACTGTATAACACAGTATTTTAATGTTTTTACCAACTCAACTCAAATTTGCAAATGATGAGAATGAAACCGTTCTTATTTGTCAGCCAATTAAAAAGCATAAAGAATTGGCAGGATCTGCTATATGCATTGTAAAGTCCAGATTCTAAGCTTTAAAATGACTTTTTGTTCAGATCAAGCAAGAGATTATTAATTTATTACGCAATTATAATGTTTTTTTTTTTCCTAAGGGAGTGCCCCCCACTACCCAGTTATGAGCTCAGTTTAATGAATACTTCTATCAATAAAAATATTTTTTTAAATACGTTTAAAAAAAGATGTACAAACCTGTCATGATTACTAAAAGGAAGATTATAAGAAGATCTAATACAATATCTTGTGATAATATATGTAATATGAGAGGTTTATAAACTATCTTAGTGGGTCGGTCATTTTTGACCGGGAACACAAAATGCATTAGCACAAAACAAACACAATAAAGGGGTTAAACACTTAAAATCTTTAAAGACTTAAATCTTGTTTGATGCATGTACATACAATGTTGGACATTGTAAAATAAAACTAGAGCGAGTGTGACAATTTTTTGCATAATGCTAAAAGTGCCCAAAGTTAAAGAAACACTCATAAATGTGATTTCTAAGGTTGTTCTGGGAGGTTGTAGTTGGCCAAAGTCAAAGGAGTCCCCCCATAAATCTATGTAAGCGCAGCGTAGTTGTAGCGGGAAGACTAGCAGCTGTACATCACACCATTAGACGGTTAATTCCTAGCCAAATCGCATGTAAGCCAGTGCTTTATAAGTCTGCTCACAATCTATCACATTGCTGTTTCAGTGTGCTAAAACGGCAACCTCCACCACCCCACCACCACCAGTTGAGCCCCATCCCGCTCGGGGGTAGGCTCCTCGCCCCTGCCTCCTATCTCCGGCAGGATATGATGGTTCCGAGAACAACTCCTTCGGACCGCCAGACGGGGCCTACGCCAAAGAGAGACATTACTTTTCTGTTTTAAATTCATCAAATAAATGGCATCTTAAACCTCACTCAAGCCGGCGTGTCTTCCCGATAGAAATTACATTCTGGTCTCTAGATATAAAAAATAAATAAAAATAAATTGACCAATTGTCACACATTCTCAAACACGCCCCTCAAATTCAGCAAACTCAGTCTGATGAAAACGAACAAGCCCTGCAACATTATAAAACAAAATGTAAGCATTTACATAATGTACATTCAACACATTGCATTTGAATATATTAAACAGTTCATCTAAATCACAACTATTATCACTCAGCACCACAAACTCTGAAACAGTCATGCCATTTTAAATATTCATAAATGAAATGTTTTACTTATGTTTTTGATTGTGTCTAGGTGTTTTTAACTGCAACATTATCAATAATAGTTCCTTTGCAAAGCTTGAATCGTATTATGACAGTTCACAAGCAATCCACCCTGACACGAGCCTAAAAAAACCAACACACAAAGTCCAAAGCACGGTGAAATGATGCACACACATACTGAAGGCGCTCTGAGGTGCACATCACCGGAAACACATAGATAGGGTCACAGATGTCCATCTAGTCCATCTTGTATCATGTTTACATACACCAACAATTAAAAATACCGCATTTGTGCTCAAAACAAGAGGCAGCAGTTGAAGCACAAACAGTTGTAACTTGACACCACGTCTTTTAAAAGCAGTGACATACATGACAGCAGTCAAAGAGTCCGTGTAGTTCATGTTGCTATACAAAATAATTCAAAATAGTCCAGATGGGTCCCCTTTGGTGTTATCTTTGGAACAGTTAGCCACACAAGGCCTGCTCTCTTGACTTGAACTGAGTGCCAGTGGGCGGGTCTAAGGGTGTGATGCAGTGGGGATTTCTTTAAGACTGCAAGGGAAGCTCAGCTTCCCCTATAATGTCAAAAAAAATAATGGTCAAATATGTACTATTGTGTAAACAATTTATTGACTAAAAATGCGTTAGAACACGTTCATCTCGAAGACGAGTTCGTTCAGAATCAGCTACATTACATATAGCAGGTCGGCTGACTCGATTTACTTCTCATACATTCCCGTAGCGTCAGTGCATTTCCCTGTTGAAGCCGAGCGTCCATTGACTTCAATGGGGCTGCTCTGAACAGTTTTTTCAGTGCTCTGAAAATAGACGGTCATTGGATAAATGCTGCGATTATGTTCCGCCCACGGACGCTCAGCGTCTCTGGGGGTGAATGAGGAGTGGGCTGGCCCGGACTCCGGGCTTCAGCGTGATGATTGGAGGATCTGTCGAAAGACTGCATCTCCTTTTGATTGACAGCGAATCTGTACTATAAGAAGTCACTGAAGCTATTTCGGCTCAGTCCCATCACGGATTTCTCAAGTGTAGTCGAAAGACAAACTGCTGCAACCTATTTCTTTATATTTGTTTGGCGAAATTGCTAGTCAATTTGCATAATACATTTCACACAATTATACACCACATTCCTTGTTTCAGTTTTACCAAGTTTAATATATTTTGTTTTAGAGCGTCCGTTCGTTCGTTCATTCATTCATACAGTAGGCTAGGCTAGCGCCGTACGGGTGAAACTGCGCACGATGGCAGACGGTGCTAATATTGTCGACCTGATTTTGGCGAAGCCATTTGAAAGTCTTCCTTACGAGGAAAAAATTAGAATTAAACAGCAGGGCAGATCAACATCTAAGATTGATTTAGTGCAAAAAATAGGGTAAATAAGTTTATAATGTACGCCGAAAATGAGCTTCCCCTCTTTGAAAGACCAGCAGCCGCCACTGGTGTGATGACACGTGTTGTGGGATGTGTAAAAACAAACGAGGAATCTTTCATGACGTCACGAACTGACAGATTTAAAAACTAGACATTTCAGCAGGGTAGTAGCAGTAACACCAAGCGAAAATCCTAAGTGTGATTGCTTAGAAAAGGTAAAACCACAATGAGGCATCACTCATCTCTGTAGCACAGATGGTGCAGGACAAGATAAGCATTTTAATACTTATGGTAAGGTTTGTTTAAATCCATAACACTACCTAAATCTGATAAATATTAATAGTCATGTTTGCCTTAACAAGCACCACTAACAAGAGTGTGTGTGTGTGTGTGTGAGATCAGGGTAGTCGGAGTGTGTCTAATATCTAAATAAGAGCTTTTCCACGCTGCTCGCTATTCTCTGTGATGTGTAATTGTCTCGGTCCGCTCAGGGTGAGAGTCCGATCTGAATCCGGAGCATTACGAGGGCCGCAGTTGATTCTGCTGTTAAATCCATTAAGAGCTGAAAATTAATTACCGAACCAGAGCAGGAATGAATCCAAAAGAAGGAGCCCGCGTGAGGAGATGCAGAGAGAGTGAACAGAAGGAGGTGAAGTAACGCTACGAGTCACCAGACTTTACGTTAAGCTTGACTGACTAATTATTGCTTATAATTTGCATTTGGATTAATTAACTAATTAGCTGGGAATGTCTGAAGGCGTACCGCAGTCTGTGCATGTCAGGCTGAAGTCTTTAATTATTGTGATATTTTTAATTAGAATCTTAAACTGAGTGAGAAACACACACACACACACACACACACACACACAAATAACACTTACGCAAACTTGTACCCAAATTATATACTCAAACGACACACACAGACATACATGCAACTAACACACACATTAAATGGGGCCCATAGACTTCTATTGTTTTTAAATAATGACAAATATAATGGCTATAACCCTAATGCACACCCTAACCCTAAAAAGAAAACATTTTGCATTTCTAAAATAAAAATATACTTTGTATAATATTATATAATAAAAATATGGTATTTGAGTCAGTGAATGATTAGTAATTTTTTTTCCGGGCTATATTAAAAAGATATAATATATTGGATATTTTTTGCATGCATAAACAGAAAAAACAACAAAAAAAAAACAGATTAACTCCTTTTATGAAACATTTCTTGAAAATGTAATGGACATCATGCATTTCATTCAATTGCAATTCATCTGAATTATTTCATTTAAAAAAAAAAACGTATCTCGTCATTGATTTTTGTGTCATCACTCATGACATTTGGTCACAACATGTGCAAGAACTAATGTGGTTTGTTGTTATTGACGTGTCGCCATATTGGATTTGCTTTCAGTTCAAATGAGCTTACAATAATTTAATTTAATTTAATTTGATTTCATGTCCATTTATCATACAAAGTGATTGTGCGCTTTTAGAAGACTTGGAACATGATGCAAAAGTTGCTTTTATGACACATTTTGGTGTTTTTATTTAAGCTTTAAAGTGCATCACTATAAACTGCTATTGTATGGAAAACAGAAACTGCTGCATTTTTTAAATATTCAAATAGTCATATGCGTTTGGAGCACTGACGTGCGGTCTGGGTAGGCAAACTAGGCACTGCCTACCCTGTCAAAATTCAAAAATAAAATGTTTATTAAATAATAAACATGTATTTGTAATTTTACTTTTTATTCTTGTGATTTATATATGCAATATGTGTGTTATTCCAATTGTTTAGACGTTATGATGACAAATGTAGCAGTTACGCATAAGCAACTAAAAACAAACGGTAGAATAAGCAGTGCTTTTACAGTGCATTCACTGCAGACGATAAGCGGAAAACCCATGTTGCGCATGCGCACTTCGATCCTGTATTCTTTAACATGTACGGCAAAAAGCACAAATCTGCTGTGCCTTTTGACGTAAATATGTTATGCCCGTAATCATCTCCGTTACGTATCAGACATGGACCAATTAAAATCGAGATATTCCTGGACATTTGCGTAGCTAACGTCATTACAACACAGCTAGCGTACATGCCTAATCCCCGCCAAATTCAAAATCAAAATGACAGCACCGGCCGTAATCACGGAATTAAGAAATTTTTCCAAGCTCGATTTTAATTCCAAATATGAGTTAATTGCAAGACGGAGGTCTACGCCAGCCTTAGATGGACATGTACAGCAAAAGGGCCCAAAAATGATCCGATCATTTCAAACTGATTGGTATGTAAGAAAAGATTGGCTATGTGGCTGTGCTAACAATCAGCGGCTGTACTGCTATCCCTGCCTGCTTTTTTCAACCAGTCAGACTGTTTGGACTTCAGCGGGATATTGTGATTTGAACAACCTGCCCGCAGCTTTAACCAAGCATGAGAAGTCTTCAGCTCACATCCAGTGTCAAATTACACTGAAAACCTTTGGAAAATCTGGGATCGACCTTGAACTTGACGAGCAAAGGAAGCTGAATATAACCTGCACCACCACGCAATGACTGTTTTTAAGGTGACAATCTGTTACACATGTGAAGATTTACTGTATATTGAAGATTGTTGTATTGTATCTTCTGTTATAAAGATGAAGATTGCACATACAAAAATAAGCACATAATGTTGTAAAAAATAAACAACTTATGTTCTGTTATATGTTCTGTGTTTTGACTACTGAATTTTGTATAATAATATCTAATGAAGATATATTAACAAAATCGTATATATTATATAAAACACATATATAAAATACATACATTTCTTGATATGCCGCGCTTGTGCGTAACGTTCACTATTTACGCGCTTTTGTGTGTGTGTGTTTGTGTGAGTGTGTGCGTGAGAGAGAGAGAGAGAGAGAGAGTACACGATATACATCCTGATTTGTACATTTCTTGATATGTCGCGCTTGTGCGTAACATTCACTGTTATTACGTATTATTTAGCTTAAACAATAAATCAGGGAATCTGGCTTTCATAACTCAGTGCCCAGCCTCTTTAAGACATCACCGCACGTCACTGGTTTGGAGTGACATGAAGATGAGAAAATAATGACAATTGCAATTTTTGGGCGAACTATCAATTTATGTTGAAGTCTGATCTACTGTTAAAATAAGAGGGAGGCAATGGATGCATTTCTAAAACACCAGGCATTCGTAAAAACTTTGCACAGTCTAAGCTGGGGAATTTTGAGAAGTGTAGAGCTGTTGATAATGGTCAGATAACAGGGCTTGGATTGAGTGGACCAGTTGAATAGGTCATTAGTAGTGAATTCAAAGGAAGTGGGAATTATTTTTCTAAGCCATACGGTCCAAAAGTTCAAGGCAAAAGAAAAGTGGAAATCTGAACTGTTGGTGGCAAAGTTTAAGTGACACACTCCATACTTGGTCTATGAACAATTCAGAGCCTTAACTATCAGTCTGCATAATGTTATACCTTTCCTAAAAAACAGTTCTAGGAGCTCTAGTAGCGTTTCTAGCTTGTTTGGCACCTTGGGGCGAATCCTGCTTCAACACGCCCCCAAAGTTGTTGACTGAGGGGGGGCAATCTTCACCCCCAAAAAATCCAACACTGACTTCCATGGACTCCGAGCCAGTTAAATAAGAGGACTACAACATTTTCTTTTTTTAAATAAAATAAATTACATGCAGTGCATTCAGAAAGTATTCAGACCCCTTCATTTTTTCACATTTTGTTATATTGCAGCCTTATGCCAAAATGCTTTAAATAATTTTTTTCACATCAATCTACACTCCATATCCTATAATGACAAAGCAAAAACAGACTTTTGATTACTTTGCAAATTTATTAAAAAGAAAAACTGAAATATCACATTGACATAAGTATTTAGACCCTTTACTCAGTACATAGTTGAAGCACCTTTGGCAGCGATTACAGCATCACGTCTTTTTTGGGTATGAAGCGAAAAGCTTTGCATACCTTTATTTGGGGAACGCCATTCTTCTCTGAAGATCCTCTCAAGCTCTGTCAGGTTAGATGGGGACCAATGGTGCACAGCCATTTTCAGGTCTCTCCAGAGATGTTCTATTGGGTTCAAGTCCGGGATCTGGCTGGGCCACTCAAGGACATTCACAGAGTTGTCCCAAAATCCATTCTTGCATTATCTTGGCTGTGTGCTTAGGGATATATTCCTGTTGGAAGGTGAACCGTCAGACAAGTCTGAGGTCCTTAGAGCTTAGTACCAGGTTTTCTTTTAAGAATATTGCTGTATTTTGCTGCATTCACTCTCCTTCAACCCTGACCAGTCCCCCAGTCCCTGCCTCTGAAAAATACCACCAAAGCTTGATGCTACCACCACCATGCTTCACCGTTGGGATGGTATTGCACAGGTGATGAGTGGGATCAGGTTTCCTCTAAACATGACACTTGGAATTGAGGGCAAACAGTTCAATCTTTCTTTCATCAGACCAGAGAATCTTGTTTCTCACAGTCTGAGAGTCCTGTAGATGCATTTTTGTGTTTCATTCACTGAAGAGAGGCTTCCATCCGGCCACTTTAACATAAAGTCCAGATCAGTGGAGTGTTGCAGTGATGGTTGTCCTTCTGCAAGTTTCTCAACACATGATCTCTGGAGCACAACCGGAGTGATCATTGGGTTCTAGGTCACCTCTCTTACCAAGGCCCTTCTCCCCCAATTGCTCGGTTTGGCCAGGCCACCAGCTCTAGGAAGAGTCCTGGTTGTTAATAGTTCCTAGAATATCAAAATCCACAAAAGGAGGTAGATAATTTTCCTATTTGGCTCCTAAACTAAGGAATAGTCTCTGTAACAATTTTCGGGACGCAGACACACTCAGTTTAAGTCTATACTAAAAACTCATCTATTTAGTCAGGCATACAGCTAATTTACCTATCAACTCACAATTAGGCTGCTTTAGATAGGTCTGCCGGAAGCAGAAACATTTATCATGATCTATAACTCTGCAAAAAAATGTATGTAATTTAAGCTAATATTATTTAATTTGTTTCCCTGTCTCAACCTCTGGATTCATATCCCGAGTTTATTAGAGCTGGCCAGATCCACCTCCGTTTCCTGCTTGGTGTCAGACTCCACTTCTGTGTCTCTGAGTGTTGATGACTAAATACAGCCAGTGCCAGCCAGACATCACTTCAGTCTATTATGATGGACTTCAACTGATGCCAACTCTCACCATAAGACATGGGATACTTCTTATGCCACTGCCTGAACCTCACTGCAATAACCTGCCGGTTGAACTGCGATGCACCTCACTGATCTCTGCCAGAATCACCTTGGGCTAATGATGGACTACACTTTTACTATGGAATACATAGACTTTCAATTAATTGCCAACAAAAGCCTTCATCAGCCAACTAACAAAGAACAATTAATCTATGTGAACTTCTGCAGTTAATACAGGCTGAATTTCAAAGACATTAGTCATTAATCTTAGTTCACACAAAATCTTTGTTTAAACAATGGCCCTTAACACTTAGTGTACTAATTTAAAACCATGACTTGCACTGCACATAAATAACTAATTTTGGCATTATATTCATGCTGTTTAGCCAGAGGGGAACTGGCCCCCACAGTGAGTCTGGTTTCTCTCAAGGTTATTTTTCTCCATTAACCAACTTTTATTTTTGGAGTTTTGCCACAGTAGCCTTCTGCTTGCTCAATGGGGTTCTAAATACAATTATTATTTAATAAATTTTTATAAATAATGTACAGTCATATTTAATCAAACTACACAATGATGACTCTAAGACTTTATAGATATTACAGTTTCATTTTCTGTTAATACATAATTTTCTGCAAAGCTGCTTTGAAACGATGTGTGTTGTGAAAAGCACTATACAAAAAAAAACAAAAACAAAATGGGACTTCACTTGACTTGGTTGTTCCAAACGTCTTCCATTTAAGAATTATGGAGGCCACTCTGCTCTTGGGAACCTTCAATGTAGCCAAAACAATCTGTGCCTCGACGAAATCCTGTCTCTGAGCTCTGCAGGCAGTTCCTTTTACCTCATGGTTTGTTTTTTGCTCTGATATGCATTTTCCGCTATGAGACCTTATATAGACAGGTGTGTGCCTTTCCAAATAATGTACAATAAATTGATTTTGCCACAGGTGGACTCCAGTCCAAGTTCAGAAACATCTCAAAAGTATATCCAGATAAATGGGATGCACCTGAGCTAAATTTCAAGTGTCATAGCAAAGGGTCTGAATACTTACGTCAATGTGCTATTTCAGTTTTTTCCTTTGAATACATTTTCAAAATTATAAAAAATCTTTAATGGTTTTTGCTTTGTTGTTATGGGGTATGGACTGTATATTGATGTGGAAAAAAATAATTTAAAGCATTTTAGCATAAGGCTGTAGCATAAAATGTGAAAAAATGAAGGGGTTTGAATATTTTCTGGATGCACCAACATATATATATATATATATATATATATATATATATATATATATATATTGATAGATTAGATGGTAAGCGAACAATCAGTTCTCGTAGTCAACGTGTTGAATGCAGGAGAGAAGACATGACGAATTTGACAAGGGCCAAATTGTTATGGCCAGATGAAAGGGTCAGAGCATCTCTGAAACGGCAAGACATGTTGGGTGCTCCCAGTTAGCAGTGGTGAGTACCTACCGACAGTGGTCTTAGGAGAGACAAACCACAAACAGGCGACAGAGTGTTGGGTGCCCAAGGATCATCAATGGCAATGAAGGCTTTCCCGTCTGGTCCGAACTGACATGAGGTCTACTGTGGCACAAGTCACAGAAAATGTTAATGATGGTTAAAGAAGGAACATGTCACAACACACAATGCATATCGGGCTGCGTTGCCATAGACCGGTCAGAGTGCCCATGATAACCCCTGTTCACCATTGAATATGCCTACAATGGCCTCGCGAGCATCAGAACTAGACTTTGGAGGAGGGGAAGAAGGTTGCATGGTCCGATGAGTCTTGTTTTCTTTTACATCACGTGGATGGTTGTGTACGTGTGCACAATTTACCTGGGGAAGTGATGGCACCAGGATGCACTGTTGAAAGATGACAAACCATTGGAGGGAGTGTGATGCTCTGGGCAATGCCCTGTTAGGAAACCATGGATCTGGCCATTCATGTGGACATCAATTTGACATGTGCCACCTACCTAAACATTTTTGCAGACCAGGTACACCCCTTCATGGCAATGCTATTCCCTGATGGCAGTGGCCCCTTTCAGAAAGAATGCGCCCTTACACCCTGCACACATCGATCGGGAATGGTTTGAGGAACATGATGAAGAGTTCAAGGTGTTTTCCTGGCCTCCAAATTCCACAGATCTCAATCCGATTGAGCATGCGCTGGACCAACATGTCACAACTTACAGAACTTGAAGGATCTGTTTTGTGGCACGTGGAGGACCAACAGCATATTAGGCCGGTGGTCATAATATTTTGGCTCAGTGTATTCAAACTCATTAATGAATGAATAAAGTAAAATTAAACAATACAACTTCTGAGTTAGATGTGGAAGTATATAAAGTTGAAAACCAGGGCATATTTCCATCATAGACTATGTTCAGCAACTGTTACAGCCCTAATACTTTCTTGGCCTGATCACAACAGTTCAAAGGTGAAATGTCCACTGAGTGGCGCTAAAAGAGAGTTAAATGTCCTCCCAAATAGATTTTGAAGATTAATGTTTTATCAAGTTTTAAATCAACAAAACCGGCCACCCTAAACAAACCTAAACGACATAAAGCAAATGTGAGATGAAAAACTTAATTGCTGAAGGAACCGAGCAATATAATCAGTCATGCATAATCAAGCTCAATCGACAGACTTTGTGTCATAATGTTGATTACCACAAAAATTGTTTACCTTTTAAAACAGTAATTTAACACTTACAGATTGGCCCAATTCACTTCCATTCAGTGCCTCACTGTAACTCAAATTTTTGCTTTTATGTGTATGTATGTATGTGTGTATATATTTATATATATATATATATATATATATATATATAAACGAGACATGAATCCAAATACATTTTTGTTGTAATCAAAATTATGCGCAAATGCTGTTGATTGAGCTTAACTTGTATTGAACCCAAAACATTCATTTCATTGTTGTTGTAGCGCCTCTAGTGGTCATTTCACCAGGAAACTGCCGCAACATGTTCAAAGAGCCACATAAAAATTATTTTGCAAAAAAGTAGCTGTAGTAATGCGATTCTAGACCAGGTTGTCCTTTCTCGCATATAATTTTTTTTTTTATCCCGGACGAGCCCCCAATAATTTAGTACACTGCTGGAATGACAGTGATAGCTACAGATTATGAACACTCGCTGGTGCTGGGGTAAATTCGGACTGTGCAAGATGTCGACTGGTAAACTAACTCTCTCTCTCTCTCTCTCTCTCTCTCTCTCTCTCTCTCTCTCTCTCTCTCTCTCTCTCTCTCTCTTGCTCTGAAAGAAGGGAAATGTGCATCGTCGACAGGATTCGGCTGTGCATCTGACTATTTTCCATCACAAGGGGCCAAGTTTAGTAAACAGGCAAAACTAATGAGGCACTTTGAGCTGCAGAGCAGAGCTTCAGCCCGGGGCCCAAGAGCCCGCTCGCACCTGATGGAGCCGAGAGACATCAAAGCAGAGGATTACAGCAGCGCCAGGGGCCACATTCACAGACTTATTATACGCCTCGTTCCTAATCCAGTTATCTGCAGAATATGGCTGTGTTTAGGAGGCCTTGGCCTAACACACACACACAACATACAACTACAGATTCACATATAGAATGCAAAATCAGATACACTCAAAAATCGACAACCACATATGGCCATATACATTACCAACGCAACCTCAAATTCATAACTAGAAAGCTTTTCAAACACTTCATCCACTGCTCAAATATGATTTTGGAGGTCGCATTGCCATTCGACAGCAGGAATCCATCTGTCAGAGAGTTTGTATGCGTGTCTTCTGAAGAACTCTCAGCCCTGGGCGGATTTCAACGTGTTTGTGTTGGTCAGTTGATGTAGTGGCCAGATTTGAAGTGAACAGAAACACAGGACATGTGACAAAATGAAAGGCAAATGTTTATGGTTAAATCTCACAAAAACAATTATTCTATTTGCATAAAGAAAGTGAAGCATAATCTTTTTGGGACCAGTAAGATTTTTTCTGAATTGTGACAATTAAGCACATTTTCAACCCATGTTCTCACTACTGTAAAAGTGTCTGAAATGTTACTTTTATTTTTTGTCAGTCACATTATTCCTAATAGTGATTCTCATTAGATTATCTGTAGCATTAGTGTAATACACTAATACTTTATTTAAAATCAGCATAAATTAAAGGCTGCAAAATTATGTTTAAATACTTTATAATTAAATTAAATTATATTTTGCTAAATAAAAATGAAGTATCCATTTAAAACCATGAATATTTTTTGCAATGTGACATTATTTTCAGATCAATATTTTAATCATTTTATACCATAAATCTGTAGTTTCACATTCATTTTAAAAATGTGAAAGAATGTGAAAGTGAAAGTGGAGATATGCAGTAAAAAAGGACTTAAATATTGATCTGTTTCTCACCCACTTGTATCATATCACTTCTGGAGATATGGATTTAAACACTGGAGTCATATGGTTTACTTGTTTGCTGCCTTTATATGATTTTTGGAGCATCAAAGTTCTGGTCACCTTTCACTTGCAATGTAAGGACCTTCATTTGTGTTCAGCAGAAGAAAGTTATACACATCTAGATGGCATGAGGATCAGTAAATCATGAATTAACATTTTTGGTTGAACTATTCCTTTAAGCAATTTTTACACCCCATTTTTTATTAACACAATGCATCCAGACGTTTTACTTTTACAATTTCCATTGTTTTCAATTATGTTGTATTACACTAAATTTATTTTACAATAAAAAAAAATAAAAAATTCAAGACAGTAATGACTATGATGATGTGTAATTATTTTACAATTTAAATATTTATTTTTTCATTGTGATAATGACAATATCATCAATAACCATCTTTTTCGCTTTGAGGCACTGTATGTAATTGTCATGAAAATAATGTCACAATCTTATTTACCCTAAAAACAGGATTTATTTTCTACAGTATATTCAAAATATAATTTCTTAATTGTTTCTTTGGATTACAGTACATACCGGTTTTGTGAGAATCACTCAGTTGTCAAATAATGTCACAATGCAAAATAATGTCATGGTTCTAAACAATTTCATCAAGCAAAAAATTATTTTGTATTTGTTTCAACTGATTTTGGAGTGAAATATAACCTTAAAGAAACTTATTTCACATAAGTGAAGACAGGAGAGAAAAGGAGAAAGACAATTAAAAATACAGCAGCAGGAGAGAGAAAGAGGGTTGATAAAAGGCAAAGAGTGATAGTGTCAGAGAAAAATATGAAAATTCTGTCACACAGTTATTCAATCACTGAAGATTCATAGAGAACTGCATGTGTGCAGCCGCCTGCATGTGTTTAAGTGTGTATGTTTTGCTGCAAGGAAGGTCAGGTTCTGGCAGAGTTTAATCCTTGGATTGGCGGTTTTGCCCTCTGGTCAGTGTTGATTATCTCCCATAATGCAATGCTGCTCTCTGATAATGATTCTATGGACTGTTTTAAGGCTGTTATAATTCTGTTTTTTTTTTTTTTTTTTTTGGTATTTTCTTGATGATATTTTAACGTTTTACTATTGTTGGCAGTTCCTTAAAAACCCTCAGTTACGCTGTAATTCTCTGGCTGTGTTTGGATGGGAACAGTAAACGAAACGGTAGACAAAAATGGTTTTAATTCAGCGAGTGGTGTTCAGTTCTCATCTTGGATATAAAACTAAAATTAACATAAAATAAAATGGTTATTTAGTATTTTACATACAAATTTTGTTCTATAATGTCTTAAACTTTAGTCAGTCAGATCAAATAATGGAAATGGAAGTCGAGCACATAGCACTGTGCAACCTGGCCTCATAGAAACACATTACTATGCCAACAAAATAATTAGTAAATGCATTCTTTAACGTATTGCAGCAGTTTCCTGGTGAAACAAACTAGAAACAACTAGAGTGCTAAAACAACCTTTATTCCCCTCACACAAATCACAAGTAAAATGGCAGATTATCAGTTCATAAACACTTACATTTCCTCACACAATAATACAGTATCTTATGACATCTATACACTTTTACTAAAGTGCATGAATAGTAAGCCGATACGTTTTAACATTTTCATTACATATCCAACTAGTGTACATTTACAAGCCTGTTGCGATGTGATCACATTGCGGTAGCTCAAAAGTGTCATACAGTAGAAGCACCACAAAATGCTGTGGTTGTGTTTTTCATCTTGCATTTGCTTTTATGACACTATCGGTTAGGTTTAGGTTTAAGGTTTAAAGTTGAGGTTAGGGAGGTCGGTTTTGTTGATTTAAAAGTCGATCCAACGTTAACCTTAAAAACCTCATCAGCTTGAGAGAACATTTAACTCACTTTTAGCGCCACTCAGTGGACATTTCACCTCGGATCTGACGCAATACATATAAAGAGTCACGTAGGCGGCGGTACGTTTGATTTAGCCATTTTACAACCAGTCACATCATTTTCATGAGATCAGGCACAGTTGTATACTGCACAGTTTGTCAAATCAAATAGGTCATTCAGGTATTCTATGCATACTGAAAATAGTATGCATACATGTACTGCAGAAATAGTAAGAATAGTATGCTCTTCTAAAGATCTCTAAGTCTCTCTCTCACTCTCTCTCACACACACACACACACACACACACACACACACACACACACGAGTGCGTGTTTCATTTCGCTGGAGTGCGGTAAAGATTGAATTAACCTTTATTTGTAATTTTTGTCGTAAAAGCAGCCATTAAGAGCCTTAATCAGTGTCTTAAGGGAATTCTGCCACACAGAGGCGAACAAACTACCTACTGCAGGTGCAAGTATCACCGTGTCAGAGCGCCGGTCAAAACACACTCAAACTGCACTAGCCTAGAGCGTGTGTGTGTGTGTGTGTGTGAGAGAGAGAAAGTGAGAGTGCGAGAAAGAACGAAAAAGAAAGAGAAAGCTAGGACAGAGTGAATCGATGAATAATTCATAAAACGTTGTTGTAATGTTCAGTCCTAACCCTCCAGGCCCGGTTAAGGTCAAGGATGGCTACAGAATGTGTGTGTGTGTGTGTGTGTGTGTGTGTGTGTGTCTTTAGATTCTACAAAGCCAAATGGAATAATTCAAAACTATAAATGTAAAACACAGCAAAGATTTCAAGTTCTAATTTAATGTAGATTTTTAAAGTTTTCAAAGTGTTGTATCATCCCAAATGGAACTCTATATGTTTGTTTACAACACGGAAACGTTCACCGTTTAACAGCTGACGGAAGTGACGTTTCAATGCATGTGATGTGTTGCTGCAAGCTTTCAGTTCAAAATTTGTATCTAAATAACGTCCATATCTACACAGCGTGCGGTTATGGTAAAGCATTCAACTTGCATTTGAAAGGTGCTGTATCCACTGAAGTTTTGCTAGTTGCCACATTCTCCATTATTTACAATTATTCTTTTCAGACCAGCATTGCAGCCAGATAACTCCGCCCCTTCCACATCATATGGCAAGCCGCGAGCGCAAGACGTGTCCAACATTCAACACTTTGTTTTGACAGACTGCATCATCATTTTTTTGGCATTTTCAGTGTAAACATACTACTCGCACTCTGCCACGGCACGTGCATTTTTAAGTCTAGGCCTTCAGTGCGATTCATGCCATTAAGAAAACACAGTTTCACAATGAATGATCATCCATTACATGGCAATCGACTAATACCAATTGAATTGTTAAAAAACACGTCCATGCACGAAAGCCAGAACCAATGGGGTATAATACCAAGACAAAGCTCTCTAATAATATTTGTGATTTAAAATTTGCTTGCAATAAATTGTTTCGTCAGGGTACACGGTTACTTTTCAAAACTTGATCCGACACTGAATGCTCAAGCATTTAGAAAACTCCTGATGTTGCTATAACAATGCAAATAGCACTTACCAATTTGCTTGGTGAAAATCAGCCCTCATGTCCTGTGCAATTAATCAATCGCACGATCATGCAGTATGGAATGATTTTCCGGACATTATTCAAAAGGAATTGCAATTTGTGGACGCATAAAATGTGACATAATCCAAACGCAATTGCAAATCGCGCATTACCGTTTGCATTTTCGTTTAAGCGAACGCACAGTGACTGCCAGATTTCAAATGGAAAAGCAAAGTCCGTTTGCAACTGTGTTTCCCATATCTTACGAGTTTTGGCCCTGTCATATTTAAATAGCAATTTCAATTACCACGTCTGCTTTTTCACTTTCTCAGCGTCGCGTATGTAGCCAGCCAAAACTCAAGTGGAATACTAATTCCCTTAGTATTTCCATTGATGCCTTACACGGAAACCTGTCAATCAGGGTCAAGGGTGGGATTATGCTATGGAGCGTGTTTGTCTTGGGAAGTGACGTCACTCACAGTCGACGGTCAAGAGTCATTATATAAACAAGCATTAAAAGTAATGGACCAGAAATCTGTAAGATGGCATCACTGCATCATTCTAAGGAAGCATAATATCTTGAGTTTTGACAGTTTTGTAAATTTTTCTTTTTAAAACTAATTTTTAAGTGTGTGAACAACGTTGCACCAGAAATATTCTGTCAACTAGTACATAAACAAAAGAGCGGAATAAGAACTAGAGGCACAATAAGTGGAAACTATAGCCGCAAAACGTAGAACAACATTTGGTCAGACATCATTTTCAGTAAGAGGCATACATTTGTGGAATGCATCTGAAATTAAAACATTGACAGACTTCAAGGTTTTTAATACACATTTAAAGCAATGGCTGAAACTGAAACAACTTTGTGAACACTGACTGTACAGGACATAACACAATGCATACAAACATAATGTTGCATATGTGAGCACGCACAGACATATGCACACTTTTGTGTTCTTGTATTGTTAAATGTGTCTAGACTTTGTTTTATAGTGACTTCCACATCTACTTAAGCCCATATCTTATTTCATATATGGGATGTATTTGTTGTATGTATTTTATTAATTATAAATCTTAAACTCAATACTCTGTAATTTTAGTTTTAAATTTATAAGCCTAACCAGGGACAGGGGTTGCAAATTAGTCATGGCTAGAAACATGTATGCGTGGCATCTACTTTGTATTCTTTATAAAGCAATGTTCTATGCATTTGTCCCTGTCAAATAAACATTAAAATATATACAAAATAAATAAAGAGGTGATGCCCTGAACAGACGCCGGTTTATTTGATCTTGACCGTCGACTGTGAGTGACGTCTCTTTCCAAGACAAACACGCCCCATAGCATAATCCCACCCTTGACCCTGATTGACAGGTTTCCGTGTAAGGCGTCAATGGAAATGTGACCGATCACGGAAAGTAGGGACACAAGTCGGTTTTGGGGCATTTTGAGTTATTCACAGATTCTGAAAGTGTAGTCTCCAAGCTTTCCAACGATTTGTAACACATGGAAATCTGACAATATTTGGAGAAGTTGTGGCCATTTGAAGGTAGGCACTCAAAAAAGCTAAAAGGGGAGAAAACGGCCTCAAAAGATTGTGCAGTTCTCACCTCTCTCTGCTGCTGGGAGTGACAATAGGGCTCATTTACATCTCATTTAGATAAGCCATACCCCTGTAAAGCTCCCCCTGTAAACATGGACTAAACATGAGATAACGTGTACGTGTTCTTAGAATGAACAAAAAGCGACAAACTTTGATGTTTATGGAAACTCACCCCATAAGAAACAGAAAAGTATTCTTGCAGATCTCGTTGCCTCCAATGAAATAAGTCGTTCGGGCACACTTTCTCTTTGTCGGGGTCTTCTTTGTGGATGTAACCATCTCCGAAGTTTGCACTGTGCGTCTGTTTGCCTCTAAATGTCCAATAATTCGCATGACGCCAGTCCGATACATTCTTCCTCGTCTTCATCTTCGGCTCAGTTGTAGATTAGGGATATTATTCAGTCTTATCATGCCTCTTTCATCGTCGCTCAGATCGTCTTCAGAATCAGTGAATGCTTGTTCATAAGCATCCGGCTTGTCGAAGAAGTACTTCAAAACATTTTCGTTGTAACGGCCACGGTTCAGCTCGTCTGCGACATTCTTTGCGGCGTCCATCTTCATTGAATTTTGATATCAGATAGAGCCGGCTAGAGCTGCATAATAAGTAGCCATGCTGTTAGGGGCGGGGGCAAAGACGCCGGCGGCTATTCAGTACGGAAATACACACAGACAATGACACGCCCCTACTGCATGCTAGAATCTCCGAAAAACAAGCCGATTTCAACCTCAAAATGTACGCTTTTAAATATACCAATACTGTTATCTCAAACATGGAGAGGCTTCTTCATGATCTCAACTAACAGATTCTGCAAAAAAGCGGAAATCACCAATTTTGGAAAAAAACACTTGTTTCTCATTTTGCTCACAAGTTGTGCTGCCGACTTGTGTCACTGGTTTCCATGACGGGCACAAATACTAAGGGAATTAGTATTCCATTTGAGTTTTGGCTGGCTACATACGCGACGCTGAGAAAGTGAAAAAGCAGACGTGGTAATTGAAATTGCTATTTAAATATGACAGGGCCAAAACTCGTAAGGTATGGGAAACACAGTTGCAAACGGACTTTGCTTTTCCATTTGAAATCTGGCAGTCACTGTGCGTTCGCTTAAACGAAAATGCAAACGGTAATGCGCGATTTGCAATTGCATTTGAATAATGTCCGGAAAATCATTCCATAATGCAGAACATCTCAGGTTTTTAAATCCATAAGCATCTCTTTCTCAACGGCAAACCCAGCAGTGATGACAACCGACTCATCAGCGAGATCTCGCGCTCTTCGCTTTCAAATTACGTACATCACTGAAAGCGTGATTGCGTCACTCAAAGCCAGCTAGACCACACCCACCAAGAACAAATAAATCAATCTGATTGGCTGATGAACCTGACAATCTGACTTTAGACGCCTATTCACTGCAGTGTTCAGGGATTCTGTGGAAATTCTGAAGGCCTGACTGGGTGGAGCTCAGACTCACGGCATGCGATTTGTGAAACAGTTGTCACACTTTGCTTGTTAGCATCGAGGAATAGATTCTGATTGGATAATTGTTTGTTTTTTGCTATTCATTTGTAGATTAATTAGGAATGGAAAGCTATTGAAAATACATAGGCAAAAAGGTGAATAAGAATTAATGAATGGATGGATGAAAAATTATTTATTTATTAGACATGTTATGCCAGCAGAGAAGGCTTTGCTGGCCCTGAGAAAACGCCACTGCTCAAGCCCTAGGTTTACTTCCATTTTCCATTTCTGCTAAAAGACTAAATACAATTTTGACTCAAACTCACAGCGTCTGCGTACAGTTGAACGCGTGCCTGTCAAAGTATACTCTATATTACTGTGCGGTTGGCACATGCACACTACAACACTAGACTTTCTCTTCAGGAGTTTGGACCCATAAAGATGTCTTCATATTCCTTCAGACTCAAGTTACAAAATGCAGGTATCTCCAGACCTCCACACACACATTCTCTTGATTTAACCTTCATCTCCTGATGTTTAGCAGCAATGACATATTCTTCTAGTGCTTCTCCGTGACAACAGCGGTTAAAAATATAAATGCTACCACCTTGTGGACCCACTAATTAGTGCAAATAATTCCAGACGCACGTGCTTTCAAAGACCACGGTTCGAAAAATCGGACTGTTCGGTGTTCGTGTACTCTGTTGATGACGAAATTTGCGTCATGCGTCATGTACAGTCAGTGTTCGTATCTGACCGAAGCATACTTTGAGCTTCCCACTAGGCCACTACAAAATTACATAGAATAGTGCAGTGTGGTTTGGGATGCACCTTTTGGGATATGAACAAACCCATAACCCTTGGTATTAAACTTCGGACGGTAACTATTCCCTCCAACTTTGTGCTACGGACATGAATGCAACAGTTTGTTGAGGAGAGGTGTGCTCATAATTTAATAAGTATTCAGACTTAAAATGTTCGCCTTGCAGACTGTACTTCAGGCAAAAAAAGTAATAACAAAGACTTGAATTGACGGAGGGACCCGAGATTTATGTTGAGACTACAATATCATTCAGACATGGAGGTGGAATGTTTTGACTTGGGCCACTTAGCAACCATCTAGAACACCCTAGCAACCAACTATAAATACCCTAGCAACCACATTACACATTAACTACCACTCAGACCACCTTTGCAACCACATATAAATCGGTTATTCCATGTCAAATTTTGATTTTGTTAATTTCTGAAGAAAGAAAAACCTAAATGATGATGAAAGCCAAAATATTAAATGCAATGGATCGATATCTACAGAGTAATCCATTATTTTCACCTATAATGAAAATTAAAATTTTGACCTACAATTTGGGAGCACAGTACAGGTCAGAAAAATAACCTAATAAAGGTGGCAAGCATCATTATTATATTTTTTACACAGAGATAGGTAGGTCTGTTACTATAATTAGTTGACTTTAGCGCCACTTCTTGCATTATATGCCAATGGCGTGAGTCCAAAAATAGGAAAAAAAATTTTTGTATGGTATATATCCAAATATCCTTTTAGATTCATGTTCAGAACTAACTTCCCATTTTGTATATATATTTTTAAGGGCCTAAATGATTAAGTTCCAGGGATATGGGGCTCTAAATGTGGCTCCATGCATAAATTGTTCAATTTTACACATTTTCAATGGTCGAAAGCCAAATGTGGGTCACATGGTATGAAGCTACTCAGGAAATTTTGATCTATGGCATTTAACATTTTTGCTTTCATCATCAAATGAACATTTTTTTTTTCCTCAGATATAAAAAAAATCTGTGCGTTAATGATTGTGGATTTAGTTTGCAACATTTTTTGTGTAATGAGAAATTTGTGCTTGATTTTCACTTGGTGAAGATTTGTTAGGTCTAACACACACACACACACACACACACACACACACACACACACACACACACACACACACACACACACACTTATTCAGTTCTATTTAACCTCTAACTTCAAGAACACACAAAACCTTTTAATCTGAATATTACAGTATTATTGTGTCTGTCCCAAAGTCTCTTTCTCTCTCTCTTTCTCTCTCTCTCTCTCTCTCTCTCTCTCTCTCTCTCTCTCTCTCTCTCTCTCTCTCTCTCTCTCCTCATCCTTCAAAGTTCCTTTCTTGTTTACAGCATAACCCATAGTGAATTTCTCTTTTAGTGTAAGTATTGCTTCACAACTTCCAGCTTTAATAATTTATGGCACAAACAAATTAATGCTGTTGTAATTACACATTTGTGGTCATTCTGAACAAACACATAAACAACGGAAATCTGATTACAAGTGTTAGATTATTTTTCTTCTCATTACAATGCCAGCAACACAATATCAGCAGCGCAAAAAACCTCAGAGCTACACATTAACACACACACACAGAGAGAGAGAGAGAGAGAGAGAGAGAGAGAGAACGCAATAACGAATGCAATAATGGCAACAGCAACAACAAAAATAAAACCTTTGGAAAACGTTTCATAAATGATCAGTGTGTAATTAGTGTAATCTATGATGTGGCCACCGATGGAGAACTATTTGCGCTTTCCTCGCCTGCATGTGTGTGTGTGTGTGTGTGTGTGTGTGTGTGTGTGTGTGTTCACGTGCCCTGGAGGGCCGACCTTCCAATCATTATCTGTCTGTCTTATTACCCCGCCAACCCAAGCCCACTTTTAAATAAAATATGCAAAGGTTTCTTAAATGATGACCCCGGGCGACGTGGATCTCCTTTGCTGCTGTACAGGCTGTTAATCTGAGAAATGCAAATTCTCTTCATCTTCCTCCGCTGCTTTATTAACTTTTTTGAATTTAAAATTCCACGAACAATGAGTTGTGTCAGCTTCTGGAATTATATTTTCCTCTCTTCTTTTCATGTGCTCGCAGAAGCACGTTTTACCAGGGGAAATAAGATGGTTTCATCTCCTTCCTTCCATTTAATTGGCTGCTTTGCAATTATTAGTTTTTGCTGCTATAGTCTTTTTTTTTATTATTATTTATCTTCCTGTTTTCTTAAAGCGATAGATGTCAACACTAGTTTGTTCATCTGTGAAACAACAGAAGCGGTCAACAATTCTGCACTTTTTCCATCTCAAAGTTAGAACTTTTCTGTGCAGGGACTGTTCTGTTCGTATGTGGGTTTCATTTTTCTGTATTCCCTCATTTCTTTTGCTCATTCTGTTGCTCTGTTCTATCATTTAAGTCTAGAATAGATAGTAGCGTATAGCTCATGAATTCTACATAATTGCAGATGTTTCTCTGGACCAAATTCTCTGATGGTGCCCACATTTTAATGTATTTATTAGTAGAAAGATGAAAAGGAAAATGTTTCTTTTAGAAAATAACGAGTATCCTATTTTTACCATTTCAGGATTATTTGCTACTAATCTTTTGCATCGATGAACAAAGACAACCAATAACTTCTGTTACTCTCACACTTAATAACTTTCACAAACAACATCAGCACTGCTGTGATTTGGCCGTAGGTAATAACAGTAGTGCTGATGTAGGGCAATATAGCATGATTTTGAGTGTTATATTTCTTATGTACAACATTTCAATGAACAAGTACATTTAAAAAAATTAGGAAAAACTGAGTACGGTCATAAAAATGCATTTATGCATGGAACTCAGGGCTGGACTGGGAAGAGAAATGGGCCTGGGATTTGACATGGCAACTGGCCCAAAAGTTGTTGAACTGCATATCGTGGCACCGTTTTGAGGTCTGTTCTGCAACACGGCGGCTCATTTGAGCTTATCACTGCTAATTCGGTCCATTTCGCAGCCTACCCACCGGCCCGCTCTGTTCTCCCGATGGCCAGTCTGCCCCTGATTGGCCCCAAAGTGCATCGGCCCACCGGGAAAATGCCCGGTATGCCAGATTACCAGCCCAGCCCTGATGGAACTACATTCTTACGCAACGGATCAGAATCTGCCATTGCTGGTTCAAACCAAATGATGCGTACAAGCCTTCGTTAGTAATTAAAAAATGTCACTTCAGAAATAGTATCGTGGCTTGTGCTGTTTCTAACAAGTTTTTGGATAAACAAGGATGGATGGATGGATGGATGTGTGTGTGTGTGTGTGTGTGTGTGTGTGTGTGTGTGTGTGTGTGTGTGTGTGTGTGTGTGTGTGTGAGAGAGAGAGAGTGAGAGAGTCACACACAGAGCATCTGTGATCACCTGTTGCCACAACCAAGCGGAGATGCTGTCAGCTTTCTGAAGTTCAGCTTTCTCAGTGGTAATATAACCGTCCAAGCGGAGGTATTCCTCTCTATTTCGACAGAAGAGTCATTCCCTATAGTAACCGCAATGTCCTCCACCATTTTAAACAGTATGTATCCAATTTGGAAACTCCGGAATGAGGTAAGCAACTTCAGATCTGTAATAAATCAGTCTGTTGTGTTTCTCAGCTGTGATGAGCCTTAATGCTGAAGTTGTTAATTTAAAGCCGTTTAAAGCTTAAGTAATGTAGTAGTTATACAAGCGATCACGGAGTGCTGTTATATGTAAACAATGACTAATGGATTCACTTCACCAAATGGCTCATATTACACACAAATGTATCTTTTGCCACCACCTGCTGGCTAACATATGTAATGTAAAAAAACAAACACAAAACATAGCTCTTAACAGATCTGCAGTGCTCTTACACTTTAGTTTAGAATGGCACGATTCACAAGCGGAGTGATACACACAGGGAAATGTCCGAGTGCTGATGGTGTCATACCATCATTGCTCATGGAACGTCTCTCGTCCAATCAGATTCGAGGACCGGATCTAACTGTTGTATATTAGGTGCTATAACTATAGATGTACTGATATGTCAGCCAAACATCGGTATTAGCTGATAAAAGCAATTAAATGTTCTGACATCGGCCCATTATTCCTGTCAAAAAGAGGTCGGAAAAACACGGCAGACATTTATTTTACAACTTGTGCTGTGTGTGAAAGGAAATGTCTCTTGTGTGGAATAACTTTGAATTGGGTGACCATGACAATAGAGTTGGAATTTATTTGTGAAATTCGTGAAATTCTTTGCACTGCTAGAATTTCACGAGGTGTAACTACCGTTAAAACTAATTGATTACTCACCTTGAAGTTCGACACAGCAAGGAATATGACAAATTTATTAAAAGCTAAAATCAACATTCAGAATTCAGTTTATGTGAAGTTCATGATTCACTAAACTCGATTCGATATAACGACATTTTAAAAACAAAGTATGGTAGAAAATTGTTTATTTTTTTTTCGAAAATGTTTAAAATAAAGTTCTCTAATGCACAATATGAATGATCAATGTTCCAATAAGAGATTTCATACAGTGGAAAGAATAAGTATGTGAACCCTTTGGAATTAGCTGGTTTTCTGCATTATTTGGTCATAAATTTTGATCTCATCTTCATCAAAGTCACAAGTATAGGCAAACAACAATGTGCTTAAGCTAACAACACACAAACAATTATAATCTTTCATGTCTTTATTGAACCCATCCCTGTAAACATCACAGTGCTGTGGAAAAAATAATGGAATCCCTAGGCTAATGACGTCAACAAAAGCTAATTAGAGTCAGGAGTTGGCAAACCTGGCATCCAATTAATTAAATGAGATTGGAAGTGTGGGTTAGAGCTACTTTGATCTATAAAAAGCACTCAGACTTTGAGACCTACGATCAACAATTGTTGTATTGCATAAAGCTGGAAAGAGTTTCAAAATTATCTCAAAGAACTTAGATATTCATCTGTCCACAGTTAGACAAATTGTCTATAAATGGAGACGATTTAGTACTGTGAGTACTCTCCCTAGACGTGTCCATCCAGCCAAGATTACTCAAAGGGAACACCACAGAATAATCAATGAGGTAAAAAAAAAAAGTACCCTAGAGTTACAGCTAAAGCCTTAAAGGAATCATTGAAACTGGTTAATATCTCTGTTCATGAGTCTAATATGCAGACAACATTAAACAGACATGGTGTTCATTGCAGGTCACCGCGAAGGTAGCTGCTGCTTTACAACAAATCATATTTGAGGTTTGCCAAAGACCACATTGAAACTCCAAATTGCTACAGGGAGAATTTTTTGTGAACTGATGAATCTTAGGTGGAATTGTTTGGGAAGAACATGCAGGTCTACATATGGCATAAAAAAAGAGCACCGCATACCAACATTAAAACATCATCCCAAGTACGGTTGAGGGAGCATCATAATTTGGGGCCTCTTACCATAACCAAGGGAAATATTAATTTTAAGCAAGATATCCTACAGGATAATGTAAGCGTGGATATGCACCAGTTGAAGCTCAGCAGAAGTTGGGTGATGCAGCAGGATAATGACCCTAAACATTGAAGTAAATCCATACCGAATGGCTTCAAAAAAATAGAATCCACCATTTGGAGTGGCCCAGTCAGAGCCCAGACCTTAACCCAACAGAGATGCTGTGGAATGATCTGAAGAGAGCCGTTCACAGCAGACATCCTAATAATATGGCTGAGCTGAAGCAGTTCTGTAAGGAAGAATAGTCCAAAATTACTTCTGAACTGCAGGTCTAATCCACCACTACCTGAGATTATTGCTGCAGAAGGAGGATCTTCAGTTATTAAATCCAAGGGTTCAGTTACTTTTTCCAAAGCACTGTGAATTTGAAATGGGATGTGATCGATCAAGACAAGAAAGGTTATAATTGTGTGTTGTTAGCTTAAAGCACATTGTGTTTGTCAATACTTTAATGAAGATGAGTTCATATTTTATGATCAATGAATGCAGAAAATGTTTCTTGCCACTGTATACCTTTTTCCTTAAGAAAAGTTCACAAAAGCATTCAAATGTTACGGTCTCTTTAATAAAGGTTGCAGTTCAAAAGCTTCTTTTGTTTCAGTGCACATTAGCGAGAGAGGAGTCGTGTTTATTTACGGCACATGTGCTATGTTTTATTTTTATTTTTGATCAACAACTGACTGTAAAGTACAGCAAGGATTTTAAAAGACACATTATTCAATTAAAGTGTGTGGATATCGTCTTTGATGGACACAAATTGCACGGAAGATATGTTCAGTTTTAATTTAATTAAAATACAAGGTGATTAATGAAGGTGAAGTATTCCAGTGCTAACCCTGTAAATAGTGTAGAAAAAAGAAAAAGAGTTTGATGTTTGAAGGGTCATTTCGTTTATTTATGAACACATGTACATTAAAACGTGTACATTTTGAAAATTAAAATTTTGCCTTGATATGGTTTATGATATTTCAAAATTAAATATATTGTCCCATCCCTAGTGGGTTAATAGTGCTAATGTGATTTAATAATGTGCTTTTTGTTTCAGTGTTTTGTTTATAACCGAGACCAGTTACATTGAAACATAGAAGACATGTACAATGCATTCAGAAAGTATTCAGACCCCTTCATTTTTTTTTCACATTTTGTTATGTTCCATCCTTATAGAAAAAAATGCTTGAAATTATTATTTTTCACAACAATCAACACTCCATAGCCCATAATGACAAAGTAAAAAACAGATTTTCGATAACTGAAATATCACATTGACATAAGTATTCAGTCCCTTAACTTTTAACTACTTAGTTGATGCACCTTTGGCAGCGATTACAGCCTCAATTATTTTAGGGTATGATGCGACAAGCTTTGCATACATGTATTTGGGGATTGTCTGCTATTCTTCTCTGCAGATCCTGTCAAGCTCTGTCAGATTGGATGGCCATTTTTAGGTCTCTCTAGAGATGTTCGATTGGGTTCAAGTCCAGGCTCTGGCTGGGCCACTCAAGGACATTCACAGAGTTGTCTCTAAGCCACTCGTGTTGTCTTGGCTGTGTGATTAGGATCATTGTCCTGTTGGAGGCGAACCTTTGGCCCAGTCTGAGGTCCTGAGTGCTCTGGATCAAGTTTTCATTAAGGATATCTCTGTATTTTGCTGCGTTCAGCTTTCCTTCAACCCTGACCAGTCCCCGCCTCTGGAAAAACACCCCCACAGCATGATGCTCCCACCACCATGCTTCATCGTTGGGATGGTGTTGCGCAGGTGATGAATGGGGCCTGGTTTCCTCCAGACATTACACACGGAACTGAGGCCAAACAGTTTAATCTTCATTTCATCAGACCAGAGAATCTTGTTTCTTGAGTCCTGTAGGTGCTTTTTTGAGTGTCTTGCACTGAGGAGAGGCTCTTGTCTGGACACTCTGCCATAAAGCCCAGATCAGTGGAGTGTTGCAGTGATGGTTGTCCATCTGCAAGTTTCTCCCATCTCCACACATGATCTCTGGAGCTCAACCAGAGTGACCATCTGGTTCTTGGTCACCTCTCTTACCATGGCCCTTCTCTCCCAATGGCTCAGTTTGGCCGAGCGGACAGCTCTAGGAAGAGTCCTGGTTGTTCCAAACTTCTTCCATTTAAGAATTATAGAGGCCACTGTGCTCTTGGGAACCTTCAATGCAGCAGATTTTTTTATAGCCTTCTCCAGATCTGTGCCTCGACACAATCTCGTCTCTAGGCTCTGCAGGCCTTTCCTTTGACCTCATGGTTTGGTTTTTGCTCTGATATGCATTTTCAGCTGTGAGACCTTATATAGACAGGTGTGTGCCTTTCCAAATCATGTCCAATCAATTGAAGTTGCCACAGGTGGACTCCAATCAAATTGTAGAAACATCTCAAAGGTGATCCAGAGAAATGGGATGCACCTGAGCTAAATTTCATGTGTCATAGAAAAGGGTCTGAATACTTACATCAGTGTGATATTTCAGTTTTGTCTTTTTAATAAATTACTTACAAAAACATACTTTCTCTTTCTAGAAACAGACATATTCACATCCTTATTATACATTCATTCAAGTGTTTACATATTTGTATCCAATCAGATTGTGGCATCAGCTTTGATATGCTCCTGGTTGGCTGACACAGACAGAGTATCATCTAACTTCTCCCAGAATGCACTTCACTTGGGCTTCATTAAAAGGTGGCTGCAGGGCAGACCGGGCGGTGACCACAGGTGGTTTGAATGCTCTCTGTCCTGAGGGTGTATATGGGTGGGTGGTTAGTTTGTCTGATCTTGGGTCCAGTCTAAACCCATCTTATTTAGATCTGAACAGTCTGAACATTGTAAATTCATGAGAGTAACACACACACACACACGCACACACGCACGCACGACACAACTCGGCAGTCGCCCATGACCAACTGTCAGTTGCAGTCTGACCAACTCCCAAATGTTAGTTGAGCTTTGAATGAGTTATTGAGTGACAATATTAGGGATTAAAGGAATAGTTCACCCAAAAATTATAATTCTTTCTTCATTTACTCACCCTTATGTCTTCTCAAACTCATACAAATGAATGGAAAGTTCAATCTCTAAAATGTAACTGGATGAGACACATTCAAACCCGTTATAAAATACCCAATATCCACACCCGTGGCCATATGGTTGAATTTAATGATAATGTGCCAACTTCCTTGGCAACTTTGAACAGCCTTCAGTTAGGCCATATCCACAATGGTATGTTTTCCATTTCCTAATGCCATCGTTTTTAAAAGTATGCTGTACAAAAGCATTTCTGAAGGCCTCTCCTGTGTGGAAGCGAGGTGAAAACATAGCAGATGAATGCTTTTTCAACTGAAAATGTCTTAGTGGGGACGTGGCTTTAACAAGATCTGCAGAAGAATTGTTAATTTTGAGATTATTGTTATTAAAAAATATGGTTACATATTAAACCTTGGTTTCTTTGCTGTTGCCACTATTTTATAAAAGCAATAAGACACTCGAGGCCACTCGAGGTTATAATGACTGCGCTTTGCATCATGCTTAATATCCCTTAACTGTGGTAAAATTATTGTAATGCATAGCCTCTTGTGGCTTACTACTTTAATCATCTTTGCATGGTGCATAAATTATGTCTGGTATAAAAAATGAATCACTCAAAACATAAAGTACTACATGAAATAGTGACCAAAAAATGTTATAAGATAAATTCTCATGCGCATATTGCTCATTCGTCTCTGCAGTTGTAGATGCTGATGAAAACAAATGAATCAATAATGATTTAATTTGAGGATCAGGGGCCAGATTGACAAAAATGTTCTTTAAAATTTTTTTAAGAAAGGTTAAACACATTTTATAAATTATATAATAGTTTTTTTAAAAAGTTTGTAATTAAATAAATAATTATTGAATTTGAGGTTTAGGGGCCAAAATAATTTTTTACAATTTCAGAAAAAAAAAAAAGAAAGTTATGTAATAAAATATATAATAATTTGTGTAAATAAGAACTTTGTAAATGAATCAATTATTTAATTTGACGATCAGGGGCTAGATTTACCAAAATCTTCTTAAAATTTTTTTTAAGAAAGTTAATAAAAACATTTGATATTTTTATAAATTATAATAAGTTTGTAAATTAATCAATAATTATTTAATTTGAGGATCAGGGACCAGATTCCCAAAAAAATTTCAGAAAAAAATAAATAAATTTGATAAACACGTAAAAGTAATTTGCATAAATTATAACAAGTTCGTAAGAATGTGCGATTCATAAAGAATATTCTTAAGAAATGTTTTTGGGAATACCTTATCGTAGCATTTTTTTAAGTTAGTAAAAAAGGAAGACAATAATAGTGAATAATTTTATTCTTAAGAATAATTTGTGAAACCAGCCCTAGGTTTGCTTTAGATGATTTCTAGTGAGGTACAACAGTTTGCATTGTATTTGCACATAAAATCATAATCATAATCATTTGAACATAAAAATGATTTAATTCATGTTCTGGAATGAAACTGTTCTGGCCCACCACAGTGACAAAATAATTTCCTTTTCAGAGCAGCTGACATTGTCTTGATTTGTAGATGTTTGTGTTTCTAAAGAACAGGGCTGCAGTCACTACATTAATGAGGACACACCTCCATTTTTTTTAAATAGAATAACTTCAAAGCATCCGCTACTTCATACATTTCTTTTCCAATTATAGTTTGCTTTTGTTTTTCGAGGGCAAAATGGATTGTGTAAAGTACGGGCTTCTGCATTATAGAAGTGCTTACCTTGAGTTTTTTTTTACTTGACTAGTTGTGAATGTTGCTTGTCTGTGTGTATGTGCGTGCGTGCACACGTGTGTGTGTGTGTGTGTGTGTGAAATGCTTGGGTTAGGAATTTCGCAGACTTGGATCTTCCCCCTCAGGGTGAACCATCAGGTCAGAATTTGAAAGAACAAAGACAGTGAAACCTACACACACACAATCGTACAGTAGTAGAGATAATTGCCGCAGGTGTGCTGTTTTGATCCTCAACAGTGTGATGAGACACACAGAGGAAATCTGGCCAAAGGTGTGTGTATGTGTGTGTGTGTGTGTGTGTGAGAGAGAGAGAGAGAGAGAGAGAGAGAGAGAGAGTGGCAGTAAGTGAAGATCATGACAGTCGATTTTCAACACATTAATAAAAATGATTAATGTGATTATAGAGTTCAAATGATCTCACTAAAACCCACAATCCTGATCTCACTTCAGATAAAACAGACTTTCTGTGCAGAAAAGAACATGTTTCAATCAAACAATTTTTATCACCGATATATCACACAGAACGTTTGCAATTGGATTTACGATTTTCACCTGGACGACAATAAAACGGGTGGAAAAATACCATAAAAAAGTAATGTGAAGGAGGGACCCAAGCCATATCTAGAGACTCAAATATCATAGAAACAAAAGGGATGAGCTCTTTCAACTTGGGTCAGTAAGCAAGCACCAAGAAATCACCCAGAAAACCCTAGCAAACGCATAACATGCTAACAACCACTCAGAACCCCATATCATCATGGCAGCGATGTTTGCACTAGCAAGCGTCACTCGCATTTTCTTCAGAAAATGCAATAAGTTAAAAAGTTAAAACCAGACTTGTTACACTGTGAATTAGGCCCAAAATGTTGCTGTTGAAATCATTCTTTGCTAACCAAAATTTGAATCACTGCCCCCCAGTGGCTTAAGTTGGATATGGTGTTGGCCGTATGGGCACGCGTGAGCTCCAGTTTCCACAGAGTGGCGCCAAAAGCGAGTCGTAATTTTAGTCGTAAATGTAACACAGTCAACAGGAACACATTTTATTTAAGGAATGTTCTGGGTTCAGTTCAGTTTAAGCTCAATTGACAGCAATTGTGGCATAAAGTTGATTACCACAAAAAATTATTTTGACTCGTACCGCCTTAAAACAAAAAGAAGTAATAAATTGAGGTTACGGTGAGGCACTTAGAATTGAAGTGAATGGGGCCAATTTTTGGAGGGCTGAAAAGGCAGAAATGTGAAGGTTATATTGCAATAAAAGCATTTACATTCATTCTGTTAAAACGTTTGTATTATTTGAGGTGTCAACTTGTTTAAGTCGTCATTTAGCAAGATTACAGGTCTTATGGCATTACGTCACAGAAAATGTTAGTAAGAGATTTTATGACTCTAAAATCACGCTAGCATTAGTGATGCACCGATTTGAAAATGTTTGGTACCGATATTTTGCCACTTACCTTATTTTGCCATCAGATTGCTGTTAATATATAACTAAAAATGATAACATGATTATTGAAATGAAAAAAATATATTTTGTACTTCTAAAAAATGTTTGCACTTCTGTTTTTGCAGTTCAAAACAACAGAATTCCCATTTTACATTTATATATGCACTGTTATAGAACATTAAAAATTCATCCAATATGTTGGGAGATTCCATGGAAATGTCAACCACATCATGGAAAAATTAAGCCAAAGGAACTAATCCCCCCTATAGTGGTATAATGGACCATGGATAATGCCATCCAGACCGCCTGCTTACACAGTGCTGATTGAAGCGCCGAATGCAGAAACGCAGCCTTTTTACCGTTTAGTTTTCGGGCAAGGCCATGTTGCGATTTCAATCTTAATTCAATCAATCATGGAGCATTAATGAATATCATACCGATATTTCAGAAGTCAAAGTCTGCTAAAGTGTTTTGGATGATTTCCTTTATCATATAGCATATAGGTAAGTGCCGTTTCACAACTGTCATGTCCATGCTACTTTTCTGCATTAAAATAAAATGAGAAGGAATAAAAATGAAATACTACATGTTCTTAGAAGTGCCAACCCATCTACATATTGTGTCTATTATTATTTCTGGGTAGTGCATTTAAATGAATACTTTTCACAAAAGTATGTCACTAATTAATTGCCCGTTGTGGCATCCTCGACTGGAATGTCCCCGTGTGCGTTCTCGTGAACTCACGCTTGTCAACACGTTCAGCGGGAGACGCTGAAGTAAACAGAGAAGGTGCGCAATGGTTAAACCTGTCAGTGTAGCGCATGGTGATTGAGTGTGAATGTTCCTCCTCAAAACCACAACCACAATTTATAAGGCGAATGGCGCTCTTCGAGTAATCAAACACGCTCACCTAAACTGTTGTCTCTAATCTTTTAAGTGAATGGGTTCTTTTGGTTCTTTTCAGTTTATTTTAGTGAGTCAATTAGTTTGAACTGTTCACGTAAATTAACTAGTTCAAATAAACGATCAAATGTTACATACTGCTTTCTGATAGGGATGTCCCGATCCCATTATTTATGACTGAACACTGAACGAGGTCGAGTGTAGTTTTATTTTGGAGTCCCTATTTTGGCCCTTTCTATGCCTCTATGTTTTTTTATGTTAGCTTCTTATGTTCTTATGTTTTATGTTAGCTACGTGGCCCAATGTGATCATTAAACCACAAAAGGCTGCTATTTAAATAAATATGTAGTCTGTATGTGAGTCGCATTACAAAGTGAATTAGCGCTCTGTCATCTGCTACAAACAGCGTGCAGTGCTCATGGTGATGGTGTTTTCAGTGACAAGGAGCTCTAAAATGGTATGAGCAGCAGTATCAGCACAACACCAACTCCACACATTCACAAGCGCTCACATTTGAAGCACGCAGCACATGCAAACTATACACTGATGAGACAAAACATTATGACCACCTGCCTACTTATTATTGGTCCTCTGCATGCCGCCAAAACAGCACCAAACCTCTGAGGCATGGACTCTACAAGACCCATGATGGTGTCCTGTGGTATCTGGCACCAAGACATTAGCAGCAGATCCTTCAAGTCCTATAAGTTGCAAGGTTGAGCCACCATGCATGGGACTTGTTGGTCCAGCACATCCCCCACAGATGCTCAATCGGATTGAGATCTGGGGAATGTGCAACACCTGAACTCTTCATTATCCTGCTGAAAGAGGCCACTGCCATCAGGGAATACCATTGCCATGAAGGGGTGTACCTGGTCTGCAATGATGTTTAGGTAGGTGGCACACAAATTGATGTCCACATGAATGGCCAGACTCAGGGTTTCCCAGCAGAACATTGCCCAGAGCATCACAATCCCTTCGCCGGCTTGTCGTCTACCCAGAGTGCGTCCTGGTGCCATCACTTCCCCAGGTAAACGGTGAACACGTACTACGGCCGTCCACTTGATGTTAAAGAAAACGGGACTCATCGGACCAAGTAACCGTCTTCAACTGCTCCAAGGTACAAACTCTAAGTTCTGACGGTTGTATGCCCATTGTAGGCGCTTTTGACGGTGGACAGGGGTCATCATGGCAGCCCGTATGTAGCAGGGTGCGATGCACTGTGTGTTGCGACACATTCCTCCTGTAACCATCATAAACATTTTCTATGACTTGAGATAGGGATAGCCTTCATTGCCCTTGTGCATCGATGAGCCCTGGGCGCCCAAAACACCGTCACCTTTTTATGTTTTATCCAGTACAATGTATTTGGCCAATGTGTTATACCAAAGTAAATGCATATTTATAAAGTGTGTGTGGCAGCAGAAGTGCTGATCATGAGTTCCATATTTTTTCCCTACTTCCTGATCCAGACAGGAAATAGCCCGAGGGGGGGTGGGATTAACAGAGCTCCAGCAGCACCTCATTTACATATTCAGATAGTCCATGTGTCCATCACCATGACAGATTTACTCTCCCCATCTCTCTCCCTCTCTGTCTGTCTATCTCTAATTCTCTCATTCACAAATGCACACACACATGCATCATAGTCCATTTAAAATGTTAAATAAAAAATAACTGGTGTAAATGACAAATGAGCTCTCATTTGCCGCAGTGGCCTTCATCGCATCTTCAGACAGTCGCCATGGAAATGGAGACAAATTGGGTAAATAAGTGAATAATGAATGAATAAGTGTGTGAGTGCTAGAACGAAACAACTGCTACAAGACGCATTTGGATGGTGTGTTATATGGATTCAGTACTAAAGCAGTTTTAAAGTAAAATAACAATTACCTAGATACATTTAAAGGAACAGCTCACCCAAAAATGAAAATTCCGTCATTATTTACCAACTCTAATTTTGTTGCAAACCCATATGACTTCCATTCATCTATGGAATAAAAAAGGAGATATTAAGCAGAATGTTAGCCTCAGTCACCATTCACTTTCACTGTACGGAAAAATGTGCCGACAAAGGCATTTCAACCTAACAGTTCTTTTCGAGCATCATATGCCTCGTACTGGTTTGGGACAGCATAAGTGTGAGTAAATGATGATAGAATTTTGCACCTTTTCTGTGAGCTATCCCAACAATATCTATAAATTATACTCCATACAAATTATATAAATATATGTAAAATGTATATAAATATTATGGGGAGCCAATATGAATTTGGTTGCACTTTCTATGAAGCCTATATATATCATAAATCATAAAAGCCATTTTATATATAATATATATATATATATATATATATATATATATATATATATATATATATATATATATATATATATATATATATAATAATGTATTAATAATAAGAGGAATATATTAATAATATACATACACATACACATCATTTTAAATTTGACTGCATTGTTATAAATACTGAAAATGTGTCACTACAGTACAGTTAATTGTATAACATAATTTGTGATACGTTTTGGTGATTTTCATAAAAACATTATTTAGTTATGATATTTTTATGAATTTGTGTTTGAAACAAGATATGGTGAGTATAATGATACAATTTTTATTTTGTTTAAACTATCCCTTTAAAAATGATAAATGATAAAACATAGTTTTAAATTTGGTTACACTTTATTTTACAGTGTCCTTGTTATACATATTACATGTAATGACTAAAGTAATAACAGTAAATTATGCATAATTACAAGCCACTAACCTTAAACCAAACCATAAACCTATAGTAAGTACATGTTATTAAATAATATTACTCAGTACGTACACAAGGACACTGTAAAATAAAGTGTAACCTTACATTTTAATACATCATTAATGTAATATATATATATATATATATATATATATATATATATATATATATATATATATATATATATATATATATATCATAATCTATAATGTAATATATGATCTGCTTGTTTCATTACAATATTATTTTTAATTTGTTTTGGAAGACAAACACCATTGTGTATCCTGCTTTTATTGTTTTTGTCTGTATCTGTTGTGTTAGTTGTCTTTCATGTTTATGACACACACACACACACACACACACACACACACACACACACACACACCCCTTTCTCTAGGTCTTTCCACGCTCGCTTCACGCTGCCGATTTCACACACTCATCCATTGGGAAAGCCTGTCAAAAGACTCTTTCTCTGTTTCCACCCACCTCCAATTAACAGCAGGGTTTGGCAACAAACACAATAATTAATTGAAACATTTAATTAGCATTCAAAACTAGCTGTAATTAACACCTTTTCTGCGTCTGACTCCAAGCGGAGCAATACAACTCAAAGCATATACATGTATGTGTGTTCATCATGCAGTTAGTTTGTATGTTTGGTGTGAAATCCAAAGCCACAATATTAAGCAGTAAAACACACACACACACACACACACACACACACACACACACACACACACACACCAAAGCCACACTGTGTACCAGCACCCTGGTGCATTAGATGGCCAAGGCCAAACCTGCAGGGTGACTGTGTGTGTGTGTGTGTGTGTGTGTGTGTGTGTGTGTGTGTGTGTGTGTGTGTGTGTGTGTGTGTGTGTGTGTGTGTGTGTGTGTGTGTGTGTGTGTGTGTGTGTGTGTGTGTGTGTGTGTGTGTGTGTGTGTGTGTGTGTGTGTGTGTGTGTGTGTGTGTGTGTGGCCTGCAGGCAAGCTTTCTGAGTGCTTTTCTTCTCTGGCAGGATTATCCCGCAACTTCCACTATTCATGTGGCTTTTAAGTGTCCAGCCCAGGGCTGTGTGTGTATGTGTGTGTGTGTGTGCACTGTACATATACACATGTATGTTCATATTTTGAAGAGAGTGTGCATTGTCGTATATATAAACAAATATCTATCTGCACAAAATTTCACAACAAAGTGTGATTATGTATGACTAATGATTCTGTGTGTGTTGGCCAGGCATGAGATGAGCTGGTAGCATATGTCTCCAGGACGGGATTAAACCGTTCTCCCCTCTCACTGCCCGCCGTAACATAATTAATGCCTGTATTAATAGGCCAGCTAAAAAATTCATTAAAAAATCCATTAAAAATAAATGTGTTTTTACATAAGACTTTGCCTCAGGTACCAAGGAAGAAAAAAAAAAAACAGAGAGAAAAGATGATAAGGAGAAAGAAAAATTGAATCGATTGTTCGCGTTCAGGTCAGTGTGAGACGGCAGCTCTGTTTGAATCGGGTTAAATGGAGGGAGTTTTTTTTTTTTTTTAAATATCCAAGGAGAAAAGGCTTTTGAGGAGACGAGAGCAGAGAAAAGATGAGAGGAGGTCCGTCTCGTTCGCTCGATGCTTGGAGTTAAATTAGCGGTGCTAATGGGGCTCATGCCCCTTCTCATCTGGCCAGTTCACTAAACGATCTTTTCCCTTAACAACACTACAAATACATAAGCAGCTGTGAACTCCCATGAAGTCAGAACTTAAATTAGGCTATTGTTACTGTAGCTCAACGCCAAGTTCATGGGTTTGATTCCCAGGGCACACACATACTGAATAAAACAAAATGCATAGCATAAATGCACCTTTATTTTGGATAAAACTGTCTGATGAATGCATAAATATAAATATAAGTGACAAAAGTACTTAAGAAAAATGACATGACATAAAACATGACATCTTAAAGATATGTACATACAGTATATAAGATTTCATTCTTACTTGTATTTATGAGGCATTATAAAAGATATTTAAATAACAATGTAGGATAAGGTTGTATTTGTTAACATTAGTAACTGCATTAGGTCTCATATACTAGCAATTACTTCTTTTCAGCATTTATTAAGCTTTAAAGTAAGGCTCAATCCACTGCAATTGTTCATCAAGACATCTCCTTCTGTGTTCTGCATAAGAAATTAGATTTATACCTAATGCATTTATAAATGTGTCCAATAAGTTTCTATTTGCTAAGTGTTGCCATTTTATCATTATATAATGTGTTCTCTTTATGCAATGAGTGCAGGACAATTCTAATGACAAAGATAAAATAGGTAGTGAAGAAGCTGACGTGTTTATGTGTGTTTGAGCACAAAGAAATGATGCTCGGCTGGTGTGTGTGTGTGTGTGTGTGTGTGTGTGTGTGATAGATTGTGCTCTGTGTGTATTGATAAATATTAGAGGTTGAGCAATCGCCATAGGAAAGGGCAAATTAAGAAATGGATATCATCACCTCTTCTAATTTCATATCTCTCGCTTTTGCTTTCACACAAACAAACACACAGCAATGCTGCACTGACAGTATATAATTTCATATTTTTATTTCTGACCCGTTCGGTTTAGCCCTGTGAAATAAACACAAATTAAAAAATTAGCAGTGCCAGCTATTTTTCACCATAATGCAATATATTAAAATGACCCTGTCTGTGTGTTTTTGTGTGTGTGTCAGTTTGCACATGAAATGCATTAGATAAGTAAATATTGCACATACTACAAAAAAAGCAGAATTAAAGTAGAATTGCATGGATAGATTTAGCTTATAAACACGTTCGATTTTTTTGTCTACCAGCACTGATCTCCATATAACCACCATTTAGAGAAAAAAAAAATTCAATGAAAATATTAAATCGTAATTATTATCCAGTAGAACCCCATACGCTCATATGTGGAAATTAATTAAATATTTCCTTTAGAAAATATATCTCCACTCAGCTCAAATTAATATCTTTGGAAATGAGAAAGAAATGCCTGGGGAGCTCGTTCAGTTTAAAGCCTTTTTAAATTGTAATTATGAGTCTTGCATCATGTGTCTAAGTCTGTTTTAAAGCCCATGCGACTGACTGAGCACTTTAGATAGAAGAATCAGATTTCTGCTTCAGGAAGTCTTTACCTGGCCATTTTTTCTTATATTTATCTCTGACTGATTGTGAATTATTAGCGTAATAATAATTGTGCCTAATGAACTGCAGTTCCTTTATGAAACTCCACCATTGAATGGTGAAACATAATAAATAAAAAACATAATATCCTAATATGAATTTGGTTGCACTTTCTATAAATCATAAAAGCCATTGCTTAAGGCAAAGTGCTCTTAAACTGGGTCCCTCTGTCATCATTTACATAGTCTCATGTTTTTCCAAACCTGTATGCCTTTCTTTTTCCATGGAACACAAATGATGATGTTAGGTCAAATGTTATCTTCAGTCACCATTCATTTGCACTGCATGAAAACATAATCATGATCTGAAGCTCGAATACACTTCCTCGTGCTTGACACATGTATACAGTGCTCTGCAAATGAGTCATATAATTATACATTTTAAAAATGAAAAGATATATACTTCAACATTCGTTAATACATTATGAAGTAAGATGAAATACAATGAACCATTACATTTTCATAAATGAACATAACCAAGATTATAAAAGCACCCAAAAGTATTATAAAAGTAGTCCGTGCAAATCCTGCATTGTATTCCAAGTCTTCTGAAGGCATACTATAGGTTTTAGTGTGAAACAAGAGACATTGTAGTCATTTTTTCAGTGAAAAGGGTTAGGCGTCCTTTGTGTGTTCATGTTTTTAGTGCCAAACAACACAAGTTCTTGCGTGAGCACACGTGGCACTGTCATTTTGCAATGATTTGGCAAAAGTTATGCTCAACTGTGGAAACTATGCCAAAATGTTCTTTACCTTACCTATAGCCCCCCCCCCCAACACACAACCACGACTTCGCATTGCATGTAGCAAAATGATCACACGGAAAGTCGGCCTACCTTGTGCCGTGACCGGTATCACTTTGTGTCGGCAGTGTGGGAGACCCGCTTTCAGATCCCACGTTGAAACCGGGAAGTATTTGCGTTTGCATAATCAGTGACGATCTTGATTGGAAGGCTGCAGGTTTAGGTCATTTAGATGGTAATGTTTAAGTTTGGGGTTTGGGTTGGGAGGTACGGTTTGTAAAATATGCATTCCTCTTCACTGCATTACATCCTGTACTGCTAAAACCAACTCGCTTTACAACTCGAAAAATGGAGCTCACACGCGCCAATATGCCCAACAACACTTATCACTATTGCCACTAAGGGCAGTGTTGCGAATTTTGTAATCACAGACCAATTTAAAAAAAAAAGTCTACCTACTGTTTCTGATTCCACTGTGACCAGCTTTTAGTTTTTTTATTCTTTACATTTATATAGCGCTTTTCTAGGCACTCAAAGCACTTTACATAGTATAGGGGGAATCTCCTCAACCACCACCAGTGTGCAGCATCCACCTGGATGATGCGACAGCAGCCATAGTGTGCCAGAACGCCCACCACACGGCAGCTATTGGTGGGAGGAGAGAGTAGAGTGATGTAGCCAATTCAGGAATGGAGATTATTAGGAGGCCTTGATAGATAGGGGCCTTTGGGGGGATTTTGGCCAGGTCACCAGGATTACACTCCTTCTCTTTTACAAGAAGTGTCCTGGGATTTTTAATGACCACAGAGAGTCAGGACTTCAGTTTAACGTCTCATCCAAATGATGGTGCTTTTTTACAGTATAATATCCCAGTCACTGTACTGGGGCATTAGGACCAACACACACCGTAGAATGAGCACCCCCTGCTGGCCTCCCTAATACCACTTCCAGCAGCGACCTTGGTTTTCCCCAGGAGGTCTCCCATCTAGGTACTAGCCAGGCTCAAACCTGCTTAGATTTAGTGGGCATCCAGGCAAGAGCTGCAGGGTGAAATGGCTGCCGGTGAAGGAACTGTAGTGCACATGACTGTTTACATTATGACGTTAAAAGTAGAGAAGAATACGATGATTTCAAATCTCTCTTGCATTGCTGGATTTTTTGAAATAGCTGATTTTTGGTAGTTATCAGCGTATATGTCAATGTACATAAATGAAAGGTCTTGGTCACAGAAAATGGAGTGATTATTGATCAGACAGCCAACAACATGGTCAATAACACACACTTTCTTTATTCTGCGATCTGCCGTCTCGGTCTGTCTCTCTCTCATGGCCGGGGGTGAGCCTCAAGGCTACATCAGTGTTCTAATAGGCATGTCATTATCTTTTGTCATCCGAATAGTGAGACGGCAGATCAGAGTGTGTGTTTGTGTGAGTGAGTGAGAGAGAGAGAGAGAGAGAGAGAGACTGATGATTTAGAGGCTACTATCTAAACCTCTGTGCCCAAGGCTACTTGGGGAAATACGATTACAAAATAATGCACACATGTCCATCATTTGCTGTTTTATATCAGTCACATCTTTACACTAAAATTCTGGGTGCTTTGGGAAGTTTGTCAATTCTGAAAATGGTTAAAATCCAGTTCAGTGGGTCCAGATTTCTTGTAAATCTCTATTTTTACCAAAGAAAGTGAAGTATTGAGCAGTCAGTGTGGGGGAAATATAGGGGTGGAGGGGGCTGATAAAAGACAGATGCGGAGTAATTTCCTTAACTGCCACAGGACACACAAATCCCAGGATGCATTTGTGTAAAAGGTGGGAAAGATTCCTTGTCACTAAAGACCAAGTACAATGAACATATTTTTCTACAGTACAAACAAACACATTTTACTGACTGCTGGGGTCCCTCAATATCTTTTTGAGATAATGAGGAAAGATATTTAACGTTTGGAAGAGTGAAAGTTGCATTGTGTTGCTGGAACACAAACACCCTTAGGGAGTTTTTCCTCCTTTTGTTGGTGGAAGAATCTGTGCACAGGCAGAATAGAGAGAGACAGAGCAGAGTGACTAACAATATAAACAAAATGGACCATGTTTACTTTAAATTCATTAAATAGTTATTTTTCATATAAAAAAAATCCACCTCTGAAATGCCTTTCATTTTTGGCTGATTAAGACCGCTTAAGTTAACAGAAAACTAGCATTTTGTTCTTAATCCACTGGAATCATCCACAATCATCATGAAATAATCCACTTCTTACGTTCCAATCAATTCCCAATTGATTAAACCAAGGTCTAGCATAATTTGCTTCCAAATGCCACTTGGTTTAATATGTTGTTACCTAATACAAGTGTGGCTTAAGTGTCCAAATAATTTTTGGAGCCATTGTGCATTACAACAGAATATACTGTACATGTATGTAACTTTTACATAGCTCACTCAACAACAACAAAAAAATCTGATATAATTGACTCACCCGTATGTCGGTCTAAACCCATATGTCTTTCTGATGTGGAATAGAAAAGAAAACATTATCAATATCCCAGTCCGTCTTCTCATTAGCAGTTGATAGCGAGTCAATTTAAAGCTTAAAAAGCTCCCAAAAGTATTCAAAAATAGTCCATATAGCTTGTGCGTCATATTCCAAGTCTTCTGATAGCATACAACAGGCTGTTGAGAAACAACCCAAAGTCATTTTCCAGTGAAAAATCATGAGTGGCTCCCGCTGTCGTGGGGAGTTTTTAAAACGCTAAACAGGGAAGTTCTGCAGAAGAAAAAGTCATACAGGTTCGCAATGACATGAATGATGACCGAGGGCCCTGTTGTAAAAGTGCCATGCCTTAAGCACAGTTATATGCGATACGTCATACGCACAAAGTCGGTGGGCATGGCCATTATGTTTTTACATTTTCGTGTGTTGGCGAAAACGCACATGCAAAGCGCTAATGGGCTGGGTCAAATGCAATTAAATTCAGAGGTTTTTCTCCGGTTATTGCACCGTCTGCGTCCTAATATTATTCCATTTCAAGTAAAGCAATGACAATATAAATGTCGTTGGGCAGTGGTGGCTCAGTGGTTGAGGCTCAGGGTTACTGACCAGAAGGTTGGGGGTTCAAGCCCCAGCACCACCAAGATGCCACTGTTGGGCCCTTGAGCAAGGCACTTAACTCCAGGTTGCTCCAGGGGGATTGTCCCTGTAATAACTGCACTGTAAGTCGCTTTGGATAAAAGTGTCTGCCAAATGCATAAATGTAAATAAATGTTTAAATTTGTAAAACATTTTAAATAATACCAAACTATAGAAAGCACTTAATTTCATCCTAACTCCATATAAAGCTGAAAGCCACATTTTTAAGATTTTGGATGAACCCAATGATTCTCAATAGCTATGTTTCCATCAACGTTTTTTGTGCGCATTTTGGGATAACGCATCAAAACTGCTGGATGGAAACACCAATATGCGAACAAACCTCCAAAATGTGCATAAATGTACGTATACGCTCACTTGAGGTGGATATATTTTTAATCTGATAACAAGAAATGCACATAAACTATGATGGAAACACATATACAGAATAAACTCCTATTGAATTAGTTAGGAATCAAAAAGTTCATTTCACTGATATACATGTTCATTACTGGACTAACCAGCAGTCCAATCAATCACCGCATCTGAAATGTTGCTCTGGTCTTCCTGAAATAACGGTGTCTAGAAAATCCAAAGCTTACAAAGAGTTCACGGAGCAAATAAGTCCAAAACAAACTTGTACGACACGGGTTTATTGACAATTTTGAAAAATATTTTATAGATCCGCACGGTATAGTCATAAGGATGGATGAACGCACATATACAGCATTCCCAGAAGCGTGTGACGTGGCTTTATTCGCACATTGTTTTTGCGATTAATATGTTTTTTTTCCGCAGAAATTAAATTTGCAACTTGGATGGATGCATAGCTTATGTGAAAATGTACAGTAAATATAGGATTTCTAAGGAAAAAATGTGCTAAAGTGCACATTGGTGTACATTGCGTTTAGTAGCATGGCGTTTCGTGATAAACTGATCATATCCGATGAAAGACTCGACAACACTTGAGACGTGACAAACAGGTCTCAATGTAAAAACGTATTTAGATTTCTTACCAGATAGAGTTTGTTGGTCCAACCTTATAGTGCACTGTGGTCAGCGCCATGTTGTTTTGTCACATGACATCTGTTTGTCGAAAATGTAACCCTTTACTGATGGCACAGAGTCTCCTGAACTGAGATCAGTCCGTTTAAATTCATTTTAAATTATGCGTTGCGTATAATGAAGCCAAAATGCAACGTTAGGTTAATGTTTTCTATTTAATTTCTGCCTTTAAACTTTGGAAAGATGCTATACAAAATAAACATTATTATTATTATTATTATTATTATTATTATTATAAATTTTGATCTACCGAGACACAATACCATGGCTAGTATTAAAAGTGAACGATAGCTCTTTGATATCATCTGCAGCTGGAATCACGAAATTGCAAATGCAGAAACTCAGTATAGACTTTTTGCAACGAGAGTAGACGTGGTTCTCAAATGTTTTAGCGCAATGACCTATTTCTGAGGTAAATAGCAAATTGCGCTTTACGTCACTTCATTAACATACAATACAACCACAGTTAGCACAAACACTCCCACCCACGCCCACTTGCGGTTTGCGAAAATTGCACTAATAATTAGCATTCACACAAAAATAGGATAAGATGTAGCACACAGTCGCTGTGCTTAGCACAGTCATGAAAATAGAGCCAATAATTGTAATTTTAATAGTATATTTTCTCTTTTTTTACACAATTTTACGGCTGTCTGTTCTGATTTGGTGTTTTGCATGACTGTAAAAGTTATTTAGATTTTGATTCTGTGACACCCTTCAGCTCTCATGACTTTACTGTCAAACACAAACACACACACCTGCCTTTGCAAAAGAAAAAATGTAATAATGTGATAACGATCACTTCCTTTAATTCAACAGCTGTTACAGAGAGACCGACAGAGAGAGAGAGAGAGAGAGAGAGAGAAGCGAGAGAGAGAGAGAGAGAGAGAGAGAGAGAGAGAGAGAGAGAGCGAGAGAGAGAGAGAGAGAGAGAGAGAGAGAGAGCGAGAGAGAGAGAGAGAGAGAGAGAGAGAGAGAGAGAGAGAGAGAGAGAGAGAGAGAGCGAGAGAAAGATACAGATGGATGAGTAATAATACTTTCTTTAGCCTGAGGAATGTGAGTGACAGTGATATGAATGTAGGAACTGGGAGAAAGTTTAATAAAATCTAATACACACACACAACAAATCAAATCTAACTTACAAAGCTCGTTGAGAGAGAGAGTGAGAGATAGAAAGGGAGAGAATTAAACATTACAGGTTCAGTCATGTAGACTGTCATTTCACTCTATCAGTCAGTCAGTCTTATGCATTACATTTCCTTACAAAATCAACTCTTTATTTCTATCAAATCAACATCCCAGCCATCTTCATACCAATCACATTTACAGTCTCTCTCTCACACACACACACACAAACTCCCTCCGCTGTAATATCACACAGAATGTGTGTCTTTGATCAGTTTATACAGAAGGAAAAAACGATTGCATTGAAAACCTGCAAAAAGTAAATGACAGTACAACACACACACAAAGTCCTGAGGGCAACCATGTACATTCCTCTTTCTGTCTGTCACTCTCATTCTAATGTATGTACATTTTTTATGCAACAGTTAGTTCTGTTCTCTTAACTGATTGGACAAGCAGCGTTCAAAGATTGCTTACATTTATGGAGGATTTACTGATTGTATCACTCCACTTGTGTGTGTTTGTGGCATTCCAGATAGGCTGTAGGTTTGTCCGTTGCTCTGCAAACTACACAATGATCACTGTAAGACATTATAGATATTACGGGTTTTTTTATGCATGATTTCCTGTAAGCTGCTTTGAAATGATGCGTGATGTGAAAAGCGCTGTACATTTAAATATGACTTGGGTTGCAACATGCATCGATTGATCCTGCTTTGGCTTTGTTGAGAACAATTTTTTATTAGTGGAACAAAAATAAACAAAACAACTGGCTATCAATATTGTGTAACGTTTACGCACTATATTCCATTCCATTATGATCACAAAATTCTGGCTTGTTAATAATTCCTAGAATATCAAAATCCACAAAAGGAGGTAGATCCTTTTCCTATTTGGCTCCTAAACTATGGAATAGTCTCCCTAACATGTTCAAGGAATAAATCTGATGAATAAATAAATATTTTTCACCATGCATGCTTTTGAGTTGATCCACAGCGCGAACAGATGCGACAACTTCAAAGGCGCATTTTGATACAACTTGAATGGAATAGTTTTTAATGCTACCAAAATGTCATAAATACTTTTCATGAATCAAACCACTTGTTTATTATAAAACAAAACTGTAGAATCTGTAGCATACACAATCAATGTAGAATGTTGCTCGGAGCCACTGATCCAGAGTCAGCATTTCTCATCCATTCTCCCAGTTAAGGGGAGCTCTAACACGGAGCAGTTCAGCTGCATAAGTCAGTGAATTGAGCGAGTATTTCACCCTGTGTATCATGTCATGGCCAGTGGAAGACAAGTCTTATAATCGCTTTGCATAAACACGTTTACTGATTTTTTTTAATGCAGTGTGTATTAACACATGAATCAACCGCAATTCACTCAACCGAATGTTGACCTCATAGCACAAAATGTGTATGCGTGTTAGTGAGTTGATTGATAGGCGACGTCTGTATCTAAAAGGTGATTGGCTCTTTTACCTGCAAGGCGGGACTTCCTTTCTACATCCATTGACTGTAGGGTGCCAGAGCTTCTTGGTTGGGCGCTCCAATTTCTCCCATTAATTTAAACAGAAGTGACTCAATCTGCTAAATAGTTTCTGGCCTCACACTCTATAGAAACTCAATCATGCACTACGTCTTCTCCCCGAAGTTTGCACACTTTTACTTCTGATTTCTCACAATACAGGGACAGTAGGGGTGTACAAATGCAATGTGTCACTTTATTTAAAAAGTAACTCTGATATTATGATCTAAAATACAAAACATTGTGTTACTTTACTCATTACTTGAAAAAGTAATCTGATTACGTAAAATACGTCACTTTTATCACGTTATCCCCAACGCTGTTGGCTATATTGTGTCTACAATGCAAGAAATGTTGCCTTTAAGTATGTTCAATTTGGGCATTTGTTATAACGACATGTAACACATTCAAGTTGAAAAAGTAAAACTGAAACAAATAGCCAATACAATTAATGACGGCAAAAACTATTGTTTTCTCCGTTGTACCGGTAAATAGGCAAAGGGAATACACCTACATCCCTTTTACCCAACCTTTATGACTTATAAATGCAATGAATAATAAATGAATTTGCATTAAGCAAACCACAATGGGTGAGCAATTAGTAACTTACATTAGTTGAGTTTAAGATCTGCCAAAGTGGTCTCATGACAACTCGTTATAATTTGTATGAGATATGGGCATCAGATTTGAGCTAATCTCCTACTAAACACTTTATTTTATGAAAGGAAACATCTGTTAAGAAATGTAGTTATTTGTGCCATATGAAATACAAATTACAGATGTATGTCAACACACTTCCTCCACCTTGTTTGTTTTTTTCCATGCTACACAAAGTTATTTTACTATTAAAATCATGGTTAGACTTTATAGTTAGGTTTAGGAGGTAAACTAAAGGAATAATCATAATAGTTCGCTTGTTTGTTTATTTTTCTCTGTTGGAATAAAAGTTGTACATTTGTGAATAAGCCAAATTGTGTGATTAATTTGGGTAAATTTCCATATATATAAAAAAGTGTGTGTGTGTGTGTGTGTGTGTGTGTGTGTGTGTGTGTATATATATACATATTAGGGCTGTCGATTTAACGCGTTAATTCAGTGCGATTAATTTTACAAAAAATAACGCATTAAAACAATTTATCAATTAATCGCAATGCCTCCGGACCATAATAAGGAAGATTCATGAGAAATGCAAGCTTGTAGTACCACCTGTTTACTCCAGAGGGCAGTAAGTGAAATTTCAGCTGTGTGGCAACGCACAGTTTAAACAGTGAACAAAACAACACTTCAGTAGGCAGAACAACACAAACATGCGTTACGTTCTTGCATTCAAAACGCTTGAAGGAGCGCAAATGCGAATTTCAGGGATCTCAAGATGTGTTTAAAGATTGAGTATTAAACTAAAATTAACTTAACACAGTGACCTAAACATTTTATGTTTATGACGCAACACACCCGAGACGCTACACAAGCATGTCTGACGCTTGTTGAAATTGACGGTCCTTAAACAAGCCCTCAAAATAAATCTCCAACTGATTGACAAATTCACTTGTGTAATGGATTGCTGTGAACTGTGTGTCAATATTTGACTTATGATCAATAATATGGTAGTAAACAATACATTGTATTCTAAAGCCGCTTTTTGTATTGTCTAATCAATGATTAACTCTTCTGCCACAAGAATGTAATGCATTTTAATTATCTGAATATTTTGTATATATATCTATATAGACCTATATATATATATATATAATTTTTTAATATTTAAAGATAATTATGTATAATTATATATTGATATAAATATGTATAATCATTATATATTGAATTATTGTCATAAGAGGGGCTTTCTCAGCAAACATTTGTATATGCGATTAAATGCGTGTAATCGTGATTAATCAATCGGGACACCATGTAATTAATTTGATAAAAAATTGGAATCGATTGACAGCCCTAAAATATGGTATACGGTATACTGTATGTATTTTAACATTGAAATGTATATAAAAAGCCAGAGATATACAGACAGATAGATAGACAGACAGACAGACAGACAGACAGACAGATAGACAGACAGCCAGACAGATAGATAGACAGACAGACAGACAGACAGATAGATAGACGGACAGACAGACAGGTAGGTAGGTATGTAGGTGAATGGATGGATGGATGGATGGATGGATGGATGGATGGGTGGGTGGGTGGGATAGATAGATAGGTAGGTAGGTAGATATAGATACACACATTTATAACACATTTATAATTTATAGTATATATACACACACATATATAACTTTTATATACATCCGATTTATATATTTATAAAATACTTTTTTAAAGCAGCCATTATACAAAAGGATAAATTTAAGAAAATATTGTTGAACATGCTTTATCAAAAAGTTAAATTACATAGAAGTTCAGTTCAGACCAGGATGGATCTGTCATATATAATAATTAAATATTGAAATACAGCACTGAAATGGAAATAATTTTGCATTAACTGCTGAGTTTGTCAACGCGCCCACAACTCGGAACTCGGATGTCATCTAGAATTCAAAGTTTCCAGCTTGCAAATATGACTTCACTTAGTAATTCATGTGTTTGGAAATTACAATTACGATATTTCGGTCTCCACTTGAAGGTTGCATTACTTAAAGGAATATTTCAGGGTAAATGCAAGTTAAGCAAAATCAACAGCATTTGTGGTGTAATGTCGATTACTACAATAACAAAAAATTCAACACAGCCCTTGTTAATTAAAAAATTAAGTGAATGGGGCCAGTCAGTAAATTTGTTGTCATGGCAACAAAGTTGTAATAATGGATGTAACTTTACACAGAAAAGTTTAGTATATATCTAGTGTATTAACATATATAATGTGTATATCTTGTGGCTATACTTTTGAAATCATGTGCATTTTAATGTTGATGGACTGGCCCCATTCACCTTCATTGTAAGAACCTTAAACAAGTCCAAGTTCGGTTCTTTTAAGGAAGACACAAGTGTGAAAAAACTGTTAGTCTCTTTCTGCTGTATACCTTTCATCTTTCTTCATTTGCTCAGCCAATCAAACGCTGGCATGGGATGGAAGCTCATTGTCGGTGAATTATGGGATGTTGTGAAGGTGCCTGAGCTGGATGCTGCAGCAATAGATCACAATGTAGTGAGATGATAATTGATTGGCGTTGGGCTTCTATGTGAAAGGCAGAGAGAGATTTAAAGAGGGTGAGAGAGATGGAGGGCACGGCTGCCATATTAGATTCCTCCAACGGAACGTTGCAAGAAGCGATAGGGGCAGCCCCAGTGGTGATGTACAAACCTGGTTACGGAGGATATTAAACATGGCCAATAACACACACACACACACACACACACACACACTTACAAGGCCCCAATGGTGATGTCCAAAATGTCTAAACCTGGTTACAGAAGATATTAAACACAGCCATTAAATCACACATGCTCTCGCTCCCCTGTGTGTGTGTGTGTGTGTGTGTGTGTGTGTGTGTGTGTGTGTGTGTGTGTGTGTGTGTGTAAACCTGGTTACCGGCTTTGGGATATTAAACAATCCCATCAGCACCTTATTGCTCAACACTGGGATTTCTCATTGTGTTCTATTATTCCATTTACTACAGACCGTAATGCAGAGGTGGCCTTAGGCTAACACACACACACACACACACACACACAAAAAAAAACACTTTTATGCAAAGACAAACACACACATGACATTTCCTCCTTAATTGTAATTCATTATTGGGAAATATGATATTTGATTTGTTTATATCACTTATAGAAATGCTTCATGCTCTATAATTTAACCATAGTACACTGTGAACATGTCAAAGAAATCGTATGTATTATATACACATGCATATATACAGACCATACTGTGTATAAAATATTTTACAAATATTTATCATTAAATCACTAAATAAATCAAAAAGTCCCCCTTGTATTTAATTTTATCACAAGTTTTCATTTTAGCCATATCTTTGGTAACTCTGTAAACGAAAGAACAAAACAAACAAACTTGTGCTTAAGTGAAAAAGCTACCATTTTTTATTTAAGCAAAGGCTTTGTCTTTTCATTTTTAGGGTTATGGTTTTCAGCATGTCACTCAAATTGTGTTTTCCCCCCACCCCAACCTAAACGTTGACCATCAATTAATTTCAATGCATAAAAATGTTATGGGAATGTTGGCTGAAAAAAATGCTGTAAAATGGCAGTAGCAAGGGCTTAAGCTGTGTTCACACTGCATCTCACCAGTGGCTGGCGATTAGGTCGCTAGAGTTGTGTGTGGAGAGTCTAAACAGCACTGTTTATTTACAATTCATATTATTATTAAAATATTAGGATCATTTGAGCTCTACCATCGTCTCTCATATTGGCTGTCGCTCCCGAAAGTCACTCTTTATTTGCATAAAGTTAAACATTTCTCAACTTTGTAGTCCCTTGACACGCCCACATCTGGTCACCTGGTCGCCATGACATGAGGTTGATTCTGGAAGAGGACGTCCTACTTGAAAGGTAAAGCATATTTATTTAGTGAATTAATAATAAAAATAAATATTGTATTTATTTTATTATGCTTTTAATTATTTATTGAAATATATCTTTGATGTTGTAATTTTCAACATGTCTAAATTTCCATGTATTTAAAAGTGTGTGTGTGTGTGTGTGTGTGTGTGTGTGTGTGTGTGTGTGTGTGTGTGTGTATGGCTTTTTTATATACATTTCAATGTTAAAATGTATACTGTATGCATTTTAACATTGAAATGTATATAAAAAGCCATATATATATATATATATATATATATATATATATATATATATATATATATATATATAAAGATATATCGATATATATATATATACACTCACCTAAAGGATTATTAGGAACACCATACTAATACTGTGTTTGACCCACTTTCGCCTTCAGAACTGCCTTAATTCTACGTGGCATTGATTCAACAAGGTGCTGAAAGCATTCTTTAGAAATGTAGGCCCATATTGATAGGATAGCATCTCGCAGTTGATGGAGATTTGTGGGATGCACGTGCAGGGCACGAAGCTCCCGTTCCACCACATCCCAAAGATGCTCAATTGGGTTGAGATCTGGTGACTGTGGGGGCCATTTTAGTACAGTGAACTCATTGTCATGTTCAAGAAACCAATTTGAAATGATTCGAGCTTTGTGACATGGTGCATTATCCTGCTGGAAGTAGCCATCAGACGTTGGGTACATGATGGCCATAAAGGGATGGACATGGTCAGAAACAATGCTCAGGTAGGTCGTGGCATTTAAACAATGCCCAATTGGCACTAAGGGGCCTAAAGTGTGCCAAGAAAACATCCCCCACACCATTAGACCACCACCACCAGCCTGCACAGTGGTAACAAGGGATGATGGATCCATGTTCTCATTCTGTTTACGCCAAATTCTGACTCGACCATCTGAATGTCTCAACAGAAATCGAGACTCATCAGACCAGGCAACATTTTTCCAGTCTTCAACTGTCCAATTTTGGTGAGCTCTTGCAAATTGTAGCCTCTTTTTCCTATTTGTAGTGGAGATGAGTGGTACCCGGTGGGGTCTTCTGCTGTTGTAGCCCATCCGCCTCAAGGTTGTGCATGTTGTGGCTTCACAAATGCTTTGCTGCATACCTCGGTTGTAACGAGTGGTTATTTCAGGCAAAGTTGCTCTTCTATCAGCTTGAATCAGTCGGCCCATTCTCCTCTGACCTCTAGCATCAACAAGGCATTTTCAGCCCACAGGACTGCCGCATACTGGATGTTTTTCCCTTTTCACATCATTCTTTGTAAACCCTAGAAATGGTTGTGCGTGAAAATCCCAGTAACTGAGCAGATTGTGAAATACTCAGACCGGCCCGTCTGGCACCAACAACCATGCCACGCTCAAAATTGCTTAAATCACCTTTCTTTCCCATTCTGACATTCAGTTTGGAGTTCAGGAGATTGTCTTGACCAGGACCACACCCCTAAATGCATTGAAGCAACTGCCATGTGATTGGTTGATTAGATAATTGCATTAATGAGAAATTGAACAGGTGTTCCTAATAATCCTTTAGGTGAGTGTATATATATATATATATATATATATATATATATATATATATATATATATATATATATATATATATATATATATATGATATATTGATATATATATAGATATAAATATAATATATAGATATATAGATATAGACATAGATATATAGATATATAGATATAGATATAGATATATTGATATAAATATAGATGTATAGATATATAGATATAAATGTAGATGTATATATATATATATATATAGATAGATAGATAGATAGATAGATAGATAGATAGATAGATAGATAGATAGATAGATAGATAGATGTATATAGATATATAGATATAGATATAGAGATATAGATATAGATATATTGATATAACTATAGATGTATAGATATATTGATATAAATATAGATGTATAGATATATAGATATAAATATAGATATATAGATATAGATATATTGATATAAATATAGATGTATAGATATATAGATATAAATATAGTTATATAGATATAGATATATTGATATAAATATAGATGTATAGATATATAGATATAAATATAGTTATATAGATATAGATGCACACATTTATAACAGATTTATAATTTATAGTATATATATACACACATATATAACTTGTATATACATCCAATTTATATATTTATAAAATACTTTTTTAAAACAGCCATTATACAAAAGGATAAATTTAAGAAAATATTGTTGAACATGCTTTATCAAAAAGTTCAATTCCTGCAGCGGTTGTTTTAAGTGTTTGAGAAACGTTTTGCTTGTGACTGTATTCATGAAGCCAGTTCGATCCTAATATTGAATACTATAGAGTAGTAAATTAATAGTCTAGAAAACAGCTCAGAATAAATAATTCTTAAAGTAATATAGTTCATTGTCCTAATAGTAGGCTGTTTACAATTACCAAGCAACTTGGCAACTTGGTCACAGGTGTGTTTCTGCAACAGCTTTGAATGTGGCTTATCCAATCTAAACTTGAGTCACAGCAGTTTGTTTTATAAAGACACTTCTCGTCTTGCTTTCATTTCATTGAGGTCTAGAAGTGTTAGAAAGTTTGACAAAGTAGAGTTGGATTTATATGAGGAGTTTAACCATTTAAAATATGACCCGCTAAATACAGCCCTTTAATGATGGACATTTATCAACATCAGAGGGCATGACATCATTTCCACCATCTCACAGAAATAGAAATGAAGTGATTTTAGCACAGCGACTGGAATCATTGCCTGTGGATCGCCTGCCGTGAATTGCCCCATTGATCACTACTAAAAATGATAATATTCCATCAGTCGTTTTATGCACTTGTCTAGCAAACGCCCGCAGTGTGATTCTCCCTTAGGGCTTCAAGTATCCTATGGATGATCAGTTAGCATCAAACCCTTAAACTGAGATGAGAACATTTTACTTAGTTTGGAAGACTCTCTAGATCTTGAGGAAACAAAAATCAAAATGAGATCTGTTCACATAATGGGATTAAATGGCGAGCAAATGGAGACTTTGAGTTTCGGAAGAGATCAGAATCAACATACAAAAGTCTGTACTAGTTATCTGTATATCAAACAATTCTTATCAAATTCGTCCAAGGCCAAATGATCTAATCTATGCCATCCACATCAAAATTGTAGCTCTATACTCTTACTGTATGTCAACACTTCAGTCTCATTTAAGAGGTACGTAAGTATGTGTGTTAGCGGAAAAGCGATCATAACTGTCATTTCTAAAGCAATTAAGAGAAGTGATCATTTAACAGTCAGTTTGTCTGAAAATAACTATAATGAATACGCAGGCACATTAAGTAGCGTTTTGTCCTCCCTCCTAGCGTTAGCATCCAAGGGCTTAAGCAAGAATATTAGCCTGGCAATGAGGCGCTACGCTAATGCTACGCTAACCCTCCTCCAATGTATCCGACTCCCCAGCGTTAGATAACAGTAAGAACGATTGTTCAAACTAGTTGGTGTAACGAGGGATGACCGGGACACACGGCGCCAGAGAGGGGAAGAGATGCCCCCCTCCTCCGCCGTCCCCAGGGAACATGTTCTGTGACTCTGTCACACCCCAAAGGTTAGCGGTTAGCACTGATGAGCGAATGGAAATGGGCCTTTAATGACTTAATGAAACTCCATTTATGATGACAGTCATTAACACTAAACACGGCCACAGGCCAGCTACCCAATTACACACACATTTGTGAATAGACATTTTAAAAACACATGGAGGAAAGTACATGTGTACTGGGAGAAGAGGTCAGAGATGTGTTTAAAGGAAGCCGTTTCATACTCGCAATTGGGATGTTGTACTGAAGATCAGCACATGATTACATGTGGCCACACAACAGCGATATTGCTCGAGTAACTTACATTTTAGACACAATATGGCCAGTTATGTTGGGGACATTGGCCAATAAGGTTTTCTGAGGTGGTAAAAATGTGACTTTTGAAAATCTTGTATCAACACCATGTGTCATGTTCTTAGAAATGTAGTCTAGTCTGTTGTGTTCATGGCATTTTCTACAAAAAAGTAACATTAATATTTAATGACTTTAAAAATGTTAAGTGGTGTAAACATCAAGTAAAACGTATTAAAAGCATTTCCTTGCACCTTGAATACTCACGAGTCTACACAAGTGTCTTTTTGCAAATATTATACATTTTTGAGTCACAAAGTGAGACGTTTTCTTAGGGTTACTACATTTGACCCTAACAAAATATGCCTTTTCATAAAACATTTTTTTTTTTAATGTTTCAAAACTTAACACAGTCATGAGGGTCTTTTCCAGAGACTATTTAGCAGAGATGAGCCACTTCTATTAAAATGAATGGGAGAAATTAGAATGCACAATGACAGCCAATGGTCAATGGATGTAGAAAGGAAGTTCCATCATAGAGTTAAAAGAGCCAATCAACTTTTAGATCGAGACATCACCAATCGATCGTCACTCAACTTGAGAACGCACATATGCATTTACTATAAAAGCTGGGACATTTTAGATTTTTAGTGGCCAACTGTTTTGGAGATTTCAGTCTCTCAAAAAGTAGGAGCTGCACTGGCATGACCGGATATAGCTTCCTAAGGGTGTTCCAAAGATGGCCGACAGTGGACAGTGCACAGACTAGCTGGAAAGACAGGTCTTTTCATTTTTAATAATTGTTTTGACACATAACAATAGAATGGCTACTTGCATGTTGATTACACCAACTGGAGTTTTTCAAATATTAATATTATTTTAAAATAAAATAGTTTCACTGATTATTTTTAAAGAAAATAAACCGTTCCAAACTACTTATGCTAACATTGCTTTTTTCAAGAATTTCAACTTATAACCCTTAAACGCATACCTCGGGTCTTTAGTGACCCGGGACCTCATCTATTTTACATTTTTCTACAATGGCTTGATAGAAAAATGTGTACAGGTGTGTACCAAAAGTTTATAAGTCATTAGAGACCCTAGGTATGTAATTTTTTGGATTATTTCAGAATATATATTTCTTTGTTTATTAAAAGATAAATAAGTAGTTTATACATCCAAGTAAATACTATATCACATTGATTTTCTGTGCAACACTGAAGGTTATTGAGTACTTTTGTGTTGTTATTTTTATTTTTTTTTAACTGTCCTGGGATGGTTACGCCTCTAAGAAATTTTATACTTTTAGCCCCAGAAAAAAAAAATATATATATATATATATAAAAATGACTTTTGAAAACATGTTTATCAAAATAGAGGTGTTTTCAAATATTTATTTATTTATTTGTGAATTGCATTTGTAATGTAATATTGAATACCTTAATCAATATGGACCAAAAATGAGCATCACATCATTCACCCTTTGTCACTTTTCTATTTTGCTCACAAAAAACTGAATAAAATAACAGCTTAGACCAGTGGACCAGCTTATATTACAAGATGGATTTAACTGGTTTTAGAATGGCAATGATCTGTTACAGGCACAAGCTGGTTATTATTTCAAGTTGCTTGCCTGACCTCTTATTCAGCAGGGCATGTGGAGAAACATACTACAAGATTTAAGAGTAAAGAAACGGTGTACATCTTATATATTTCAGTCCTAAAGAATTTAATAAGAAACTTCTGAGTTTATATTTAGATTTCAACATGGAAAATGGTGCTCAGCATATCCAAGCACAGTTTGAGGCATTGTTGAGTTCTCTTCTGAAACTCTAGAGGAGACATTAAGATTAATAGGGTATTTTTCGATCTGTCTGTCTGTCTGTGTAAAACAGACTCAATTACATTTGCAGTATTTGTTCACTTGGTGCAATAAACTGCAACAGAAGTTCAAACGGATCCAGCATAAGCATGTTTTTCTAATAGAAATGAAAATGTGTGTGTGTGTGTGTGTGTGTGTGTGTGTGTGTGTGTGTGTGTGTGTGTGTGTGTGTATCCAATGGGGAGAGACAGAGGAAGAACAGAGAGATTGTCTGCATGTGTGTGTGTGTTAGTAATTAAATTAGAATGGGAAGAGGCTAAAACAATAAATCAAAGCCATATGTGTCCATTTCCTGTTTGAGTTCCTTTCACACAGGACACTGCTGACCCCGTGCGGCACACACACATTCATATACAACACACACATCTTTTGCTCCCGGTTGACAGTGAAAATCATAAAAACACTAATGATGTATTTCTGCAAGCCAAATATATCTGTGTGTTTGGAAGAATTTAGGACAATGTTCACTACAAAAAATGCAAATTTTGCACTCAAAAACTCGAACAAACGCATTTACCCAGCTTTACAATAGAAGTCTATGGTATGTCCCCATTTAGATGTCTAATAATAAATGACTATAGACCTGGACTCTACACAAAAAGAAAAACTTGGAATAAAAAAATAAAAATTATTATATATATATATATATTCTGTTGTCATTTGTGGGAAAAATGCTTATGATGCTTAAACACTGCTGACTTCTCTTAATAGATCTGTAGTATTTTTTATTTTTTTTGTACCTCTCAAACACACAAATACTGTAAAAGCAGGACTGAAAAGTAGAATAAAAAAAATCAAGCATATGACAAGAAAAAGATTGTAATAAAGAGAAAATCTAAACATGTCTCAGATTCACTGGCAGACTTGAACCAAACACAAAACAAACATACAGAGCATGGCTTTGATTAAATCCTAATATCAGCTCTGTGTGTGTGTGTGTGTGTGTGTGTGTGTGTGTGTGTGTGTGTGTGTGTGTGTGTGTGACTCAAGTCTGTTTGCAGCAAAAAACATTTGCTTTATTGCTTTGATGCAGCAAATATTGTAGGAAAAGTCTCTTAAATCTCTGTGATCTTTTATTAAAACAGCCAGTCTGTCTGTCTCCATCTCGAAATGTGTATGTGTGTGTGTGTGTGTGTGTGTGTGTGTGTGTGTGTGTGTGTGTGTGTGTGTGTGTGTGTGTGTGTGTGTATAACACAGGCAGGTAGTGAGGACACAAAACAAACAAAACAGTTAGTCTCAGTCACTATTCGCTTTCAATGCATCCTTTTCCTAATTTTTCCATTTAATGAAAGTGAATAGTGACTGAGGTTGTCATTCTGACCAACATCTTTTGTGTTTCATGGAAAAATTATACAGGTTGGGAACAAAATGATGTCAGCAGTGCCAGATCCAGGGGATGATGTGGTGGCCTTTGTCATCGTGAAACGAAGATGCGCAACGAAGGTCGACAGAATACACACGTGCAAATAAAAAATACAAACGTTAGATGCCACTAAGCCAAATATGAATTTGCATTTGTCATTTAGGCCATTAATTCTTCCCCAAAATGACAAAGTGACTACAGATACTGCAGTGAATGTCTCGCTGGATCAGTCTGGACTTAAATGCCGTTCTCAGATTTTTAATCATACAACATTTAGGTTGCCAGTGCAGTAACTGAACTCATCTGAGCTTTATTAGAAATGCATCTTCTTGTAAGGATAAACAGGTTTAATATATGAATTATTAATATTAGTATTCATTTCAAAATGATTCATAAATAAAACGACTTGTTTTTCTTGTCTGAATTTCACCCATGTTGTTCTAGTACAGTGGTGATCTGATAACGCTCCTGATAAATTGCTTTCTGGGCTTTTGGTGCTTCCCAAATCTTTGATAGGTCTCATGAAATATGAATTAAGGATTCTGTTTCCTCTCCAATGTGTTAGCTCGATTTATGCAGTTTAGAAACTCGTTTTTTAGGCCTTGTGTAAATGGATCAAATACTATTTATTTCAACACCCCACAGTGTGGAAGGAAAGTGTTTAGCTTATTGAGAAATTCGCTGTTCAACAGGTGGATTAAAAAAATGGAAAAAAAAATTTGACAATGCAAGAACACTGCGTTTACATTTCATCGTGTTATCACTGCTTTTTACATCAGAATGTAAACGGTCAAGCGCAACACTTGTACACAGTAGATAAGCTGATAAGAATGAGGGTAAAAAGGTATTTACATGCAAAGTGTCGATAGATATTATCCTGATAGAGGAAAGTGTTTAAGCAGTTTACATGACCTTACTTGTTGTCGACTTAAGCATATGTATGACATTTACATTTATGCATTTGGCAGATGCTTTTATCCAAAGCGACTTACAGTGCACTTATTACAGGGACAATTCCCCGGAGCAACCTGGAGTTAAGTGCCTTGCTCAAGGACACAATGGTGGTGGCTGTGGGGATCGAACCAGCGACCTTCTGCTTAACAGTTTAGTGCTTTAGACCACTACACCACCACCACTCATATGAAGTAGGGATGTGCATGAGTAATCGACTAAGAGTAATCGTTCTGGACCAGCTAGTCGACTATTAAAAACGCCACTCGAATATCGCAAAATGTGTTTTCAAGGATCTGTTTTTATGGTGGAAAGGAAATGCGAAGCGGTACAAGAAACTCTGAAGCGTATCAAAACGGTATGTGTATTAAATACCGTAACATGGGCAGAGCGCATTTTATAAAAAGCCACATTTTTACAATAATATAGTAATCAAAACAGAAGTCTGTTTTTCTGAATAGTAACATGTGAAAAGATAAAAAATATATCTTTTACATCCGTGTCATCGTTGATATTTTTAATTAACATTTGAAATTACGAGTAAACGATTGCTTGTTTTTTGTGGTTCAGCGTACTCAACTACAAAGTTACTCGAAAATGCCCATCCTAATAAGATTGTGCATGTAAACATGCTCAGTGTAGGTGTAGTAACATGATTCAGTAAGACCAGGCCAGTATACATTTCACAGTATTCAGTAAGTAGTAAGCAAGTTTTCAACTCCAAACTGATGGCCTCTGTGTCTATGCATGTGTAATCGGACTCCCACCAGCTCTAATGTTTCCTGACAGAGAACAGTTAAAGTATCAGAGGCATCGCCCCTGGCAAGCGAGCACACACACTGCCTCAGGGCGACCACTTGAGGGCTGTGTGTGTATGTGTGAGAGAGAGAGAGAGAGAGAGAGAGAGAGAGAGAGAGAGAGAGGTTAAAGTTATTTAAAGTGTCGTTGAATTCTATAAATTGTTGAAGACATCAACTGTGCATAAAGGGATAGTTCACACAAAAATGAAAAAGTGCTCCACTAATGATGACTTTAAAGGGTATTTTAGGCATTTGAATGTTAGTATCAGTCACCATTTACTTTCATTGTATGGCAGATGCGATGTAATGAAAGTCTCCTTTTGTATTTAACGGAACAAAGAAAGTCATAGGGTGAGTAAATGATGGCAGAATTTTTGGGTGAACTATCCCATTTAAAGTGAATACGAGTCTATAGAACACAACAGTAGATACTTTTATGCTGTCTATTTACTCGATCATCCAACAGGGCTGACCCATGTTTGTTTTTCTATCATAGTGGGGACGTTACATTTACTTCGATTTTATATTTATATTGAGCTATGATATTTAAATACCATAAACCCACACACACACACACACACACATATTTACATTTTTACATTTTCATTATGATATTGTTTATTATTTTCAATTACATTTTCCTCATGTGGTTTTACAGTCTTGTGAGGACATTGAAAGCACAGTATTTTTATCACATAACTCAGTTCTTCTTTTTGGTGAATAATTTAGTTGTCTGCATGTGTGTGAGTGTGTGTGTGTGAATTATTTAGATGTTTAAAGGCTGTGAAGTTTAAAGGCTACGACGAAACAGTTTGTTCCTTTTTCTCCACCACTAATAAGCTAATCACCTACAGGCCTCTGTGTGTGTATATGTGTGTGTGTGTGTGTGTGTGTGTGTGTGTGTGTGTGTGTGTGTGTGAGTGTGTGTGTAGTCACATACACCCAACACAGTCTCCATCTTTTAGGACTCATTCTCTCCCACTGAACAACAAGGAGATACCATTAATGTCTCATCTTATTTTATATGAAGTTAATTATAATTACTATAGACTATAATATGTGCACCGCCAACGTTAAATTATTAGGGCCTCTTTCACATGGTTCAACACTTGCTAGCCCATGCTAGCTACACTGCGTGCATTAGTGATGTTTCGTTCGCAAACAAATCAGTCTTTTTGAAAGAATCTTTTTAGTGGCGAATCATCCTTGTTTAACTTCATACACCGACTCGTATTTCTCATTCAATGGCTTTGGTGGCTTTTTTAATGCCTGTAAACACGGACTATAGCTTGAGACAATAGCACTGAAGTGCAGGGAGTGAGGCTGCATGTCATTTGTTTGACCCACTGAACCAATGCACTTCTTCACTGAACGAGCGAGGATCAGGATTGGTTGACCGACTGAAGGAGAGGAGGAATGTGTTTTTGATATAACTTTATACTATTGAAGTTTTGAAATGATTGATTCATGTTATAAAATTGGAGAACAAAGAGGAATTATACAGACAGATGGAAGACCTTTACAATAATAATTGCATTCTTCAAGCGATTTCAGTTATCTTTTATAACTTTATAAATCTTTATTATAGAAAATGACAGTATTCTGAATGAATATTAGCTAGCTAGCTATCTTAAATGATGTTAAAACACAATAACTGCACACATCTTATAGTGGATATAGCACATCTAAGATTGAAATCCTAGAATCGTTTCTGGTTTATATTATTTATTTGTATTTGTGTTTTATATTAATATTGCAAGTTATTTTCTGCATTGAAGCATTTCATTATTTGACAGTTATTACTACAGCTATCTGGGCTTCCAGAGCCCTTCAAGTGTCAAAAGCTCCTAGTAAATAAACACACATATGACAAGGCGAACATGCATAACCCATCTATAATGACTCAAAGGTCTTTTTGAGCTATTCCTCCACTGATAAGCAGACTACGCAGTCTGCGTAGGGCGCCAACTCCCTAGGGGGACACCATCTTACCCTAGGAGGGCACCAGAAACTCCACTTCATTTTCATAGTTTAAGATTAAATGCCTGGGACTGGGACAAGGCTAAAACAGTTAAATCTACACATAAAAGACATTTGAGTACCAAAAATAAATAATAAAGGTTGAAGAAACACCCTGTAACTGCGGATTTCCCGGGATGTCTCCAAATTGAGGTTTTGTCAGATTTGGCTGGCTTATGAGTACAATTTTGTCCTCAAAGTAGAGCAAAGTAAACCCACCCTCCCACACACACACACACACACACACACACACACACGCAGCAGGATAGAGTATCAGGTCTTTAGGTCTGTCTGAGTGAGTTGGTAGTCAATGACAGATGACGCTGATCATTTTGCTAAGCATTTGTGTCCCAGCAGGGTTCAGTCTTGAGACATTATTCAATTATGAATAAGAGTGTTATTATCTGTCTGTTATTAGTGTGAGGCATTACACTAATGTTTGTCCATGCAAGGCTCTTTGCCTGCCAGGCCCCAACACAAAACGCTAATAACGAACACACCAACAGTCATGTTCATATGCACACTATCTCATGTAGCGACTTTTAGATTTGTCTGTTCTGAGGCAGCTGGACTCTAACGGGTCGAACCGTGAAATCTTCGACTCCCAGAATACAATGGGGTGCTTGTGTGGTGCATGCTGGGAAGTGGACTCAATGACAAAAGACCCTGGGTTGCAGCAGCTGCCAAAGACTCTACTCACACAAAAACACACTACGCACAGACCCCGCAGGGTGTCCAACCAGCTGCCTGTGAGCCTGTGTGTGTGTGTGTGTGTGTGTGTGTGTGTGTGTGTGTGTGTGTGTGTGTGTGTGTGTGTGTGTGTGTGTGTGTGTGTGTGTGTGTGTGTGTTTGGCTGCAGGGCCTAAATCTATAATGAAGTAAAGCCAATCAATAATCAATCTAAAATAAATCCTTCACTTTTTTGGTCAACATATGAATGTGTGGCATCCTAAAGCATTAAGGAATAGATCACCCAAAAATGTACATTGTGTCATTATTTACGCACCCTCATGTTGTTCCAATACCAAATTACTTTCTACTTTGGAACAAAAAAAAATGCATATTTTGAAGAATTTTCATCCAGTTTAGTTACCACTGCTTAAAAGTGCCCAAAAAAAAAGCATTGAAAATGTCGTCTGTACTCATGTTTAAAATAACAGACCAACATTTAAGTCATTATTCATTGATAATCTTCCTATCCAGTGATAAATGTTCATTCAACAACTGCTGCAAGCGGATCAAAGAGTCAACTCAAGAAACGGATCAGTCCGATTTGTGAATCAGATCAATCTGTTCACTGAAATGAAATGTCTCAAAAGAATGATTTGTTCACAAGTAAATAATAGATAAATAATAAAAAATGTTCATATTTGGGTTGAACTACTCTTCACAGGTTATTTTTTTACTAATTAAAGGAATAGTTCTTTAAATTCTCTCATTATTCACTTACCCTGATGCCATCCCAGATGTGTATGACTGTCTTCCTTCAGCAGAACACAAATTAAGATTTTTAGAAGATAGAGATCTGTCAGGCCCTTATAATGGAAGTAAATGGGTGCCAGCACTTTGAAAGTTCAGAAGTAACATTGAAGCATCATAAAAGTAATCCATGCGACTCCCAACGATCAATGAATGTCTACTGAAGCGAATCGTTAGGATTATTTAAGAAACAATTCGACAATTAAAGCGTAATTAACTTTAAATCAGCGTTTGAAATGGCTGAACTCTTGCATGACATGCGTTCTTCTATTGTAAATAAGCTTCACTTCCGAATTCACGTGTTAATCAGCCAACGTACGAATGTCATGCTTCGTGTCAGCTGCTGGCAGGAAGCGCTTTTTAAAAGTTAATAAAGTTTTAATTATTGATTTACACAAACTTCTCGATTCACTTCAGAAGACATTCATTGATTGACTGGAGTCGCATGGATTACTTTTTTGCTGTCTAAATATGACTTTTGGACTGTTTAAGTGCTGGCACCCATTTACTTCCATTATAAGGGCCTGACAGATCTCTATCTTCTAAAAATCTTCATTTGAGTTCTGCTGAAGGAAGACAGTCATACACATCTGGGATGGCATCAGGGTAAGTGAATGAGAGAATTTTCATTTTTGGGTGAACTATTCCTTTAATGCAAATATTTTCATTCTGACAATGCAAATCAAAACAATATTTATAACATTGCATCAATTCAGTTTTTCTCACTCAGCTGGAACCACTACACACATCTCACTTCCACTCTGATCAGTGTGAGTCCTGAAGATCAGAGGTCAGGTTGGGGTAAAGGTCAGCTGCAGGTGTTTGAAAGCAGCTAAGATCTTTGATAAAGTGTATTTTGTAGAAGGACAGAAAGGATGTGCGTGTGTGCGCGTGTGTGTGTGTGTGTGTGTGTGCGCGCGCGTTTTGAGTACCTATTGTAGTTCACACTATTATTCAGCACACTAATGTACCAATTATTAGTGCTGCTCACACTTTGCATTTGAGGAAATAACCTCTGCCTTAATTTTATGGGTGGGATTGTTTGTGTTTCTGTGGGTGTAGGCCCGCAAACTGTGGGTTTATTGTATGTAAATGAGGTGCCACATTTGCCATTTTCCAAAGACATTGCAATACCACGTCTTAACTCAGTGCAAAGTCCAAATTCAGTTCCTGCATTTGCAATTTGGAGATTTCACCAGCAGGTGGTGATAAAGTTAATGTCCAAATTCTGAAAGTACAATAAAATTATTTCCCTTCAATCGCTGTTGAGCCGTTTGTTGAAACAAAAAATAATTATATTTGTGTTAAACTTTCTAGAGGTCATGGTTTATTTGTTTTTCAATTATTATTATTTTTATTTTTATGTTTATATTTATTATTATTCTTGTATATTTACAATTGTATTTATGATTTAATTTTGACTAGTAATTTTCCACCAGTTATTGTAGAGTTATTTTTAAGTCACTGCTAAAGGGGCCGGTGGAAGTTGGAGAGGGTAAAATCGTTTGGATTTAATTTATTGTTTTGGCCACTTCATTATTTTTATTAATTGAATTTAGAAATATTTTTGCTAAAAAAAAAATTGTGTTTCAATAATTGAATAAAAATGTTCCAAATCGTCCGGTAGAAGTGAAGTGTGTGTCTCAGTACATGAAAATTATTAATAATAATACATTTAATCCAAATTCTGACGAGAATCACGTTTTCCATTATGTATAAAAAAGGAGCGCGTCACTGTCATAGAAATCTGTAGGACAATCACCAAGGATGCAGTTAATGCACAGAAGAACATCATTTTCGATTCTTTTCATTTATTGCATACAGTCCATTTATACTATCAACTTCTTATGAATGTGCTGTCTTTGTTTAAAGCGTTGGTGCTTAAGGGAATGAACTATATAATAGGACGCAGACATTGAATAACCGGAGAAGAACCTCAGAATTAAATTACACTTGGTCCAGCCTTTAGTGCGTTGCACGGGCGATTTTGCCAAACCCACTTGCGCATAGATTTAGCACATAGTTGTATGAAAATGGGCCATGCCCATTGACTTCGCACTTATGACTTAAGGCATTGCCTTGCACATAATGCTTGTACTCTTAAAATAGGGCCTGATGTCCTAATTCAAACCTGCCAACACTCCAGAGTTTACCCCCTTTTTATAATTGTTGTAATTAACACATGAATTTGCAGTAATAATGCAGTAAGTAAGCATGCATTAATGCATATTAGTGTACCGGTATTGGGTGGAAGTTCAAATATATGGCATCAGCTCATTGTGATAATTAACACATTCATTAACACTATTAGTACATTAACAAGTTGTTAGGGAATTAATTACACATTAAATTAATATCAATTCATATATGACTAAATATATTAATAAGACAGACTCTTTATTAGTTTTTGATGTGGCAATCATTAATGAAGGGCTTAGTTAAACATGAGTCTTACATTAACTCATTATTATCTGTGCATTGGTTAAGCATGAATTAATGCATATTAATGCACCCTTATAGTAAAGTGTTACCCGTATTTCAAGAAACAAATCAAACTAAGCTTTTATTCTCAACACACAGTGAAAGGTTCCTAGTGCTGAACTTCTTTGCCACTATACTACTCAATCACTAGTGAATGAATTCTGAAAATTGTCCAGGCAGTAGCTAATCAGACATTTCTTAGTCGTATAGTCCAAAATTTGGATGCATCTGCAAGGGATTTATTCACATAGATCTTGAGATTTAAGAATCGATATCAGAATCTTTCAAATAAAAATCTATATTTTTACCCACCCCTAGTGGAAACGGGTCATCACAGGCTGTGAAACGGGCCCATTCATCATTAGCTTAGTTCAATCAAAAAGATCAGACAAAAATAAAACACAAAAAAAACTCTATTTAAAATGTAACTATTTCAAACAACTTTAACATCCAAAAAATTCCATCAAATTTGAAATATAAATACATCCATGTCAAACTAACTCACTGACTGAAGTATAGGAAAAGACCTTGGCAAGCACGAGTGGAAATGATTCATACTGCCACTCAGCCAATCAGTTTGTACCGAGAGATCCAAGATAAGACGTTCAGCAATCAGCCACCCAGAATCAGAGTTTATGAATTACATTTATTCATCTCAACGTTCATACTTCCTGCTGTTATCGCCACTGAGCATCACAGCACAAACATCACATCTAACCTCTGTGTATGTGTGTTTAAGACAAAGAGCGTTTCTGTGCAGGCGGTATGAACTTAAGTGTCGAGTTAATAATTACGCTGATCGTTTCATGGAGTTTGTGTGTTTATTTAGCAACTGTGTGTCGTTTCGATGCTTGTGTGAAGCCGTAACTGTGTGTGTCCTGTATGGGTGGGCACAGGAGGCAGTTCTGTGCTTGTTGCCCTCGGTTACAGCTGTCCACCTGCCAATCAGACGTCAGTGCGTAAGTGTGTGTGTGTGTCATTGCTGTGTGACAGTATAATTATGAGGCTTGCTGCAGGCTATCAAAAGGCCCATAACAGACGTTTATCGATCGTTCAGCACGAGGAATTTATCAATGTCCAGGCTGCGGGACACGCACACACACACACGAAGAGTTAACAATGTCTGACCTCTAACACTCGAGATGGATGGATGCTGGAATGAGACTATATTAGAAAACAAGACTTTACAGAAGTTCTGACAGGGTGAAAAGTGTGTTTGTGTGTGTTTTGAGTGGAAGGAGATGTCAGTTTAAACTGTACTGTAACCCGACAAGCTATCCAACCCCACACACACAAAGTCAAAGGTGTCAAAGGTCAACTTTTCTATGTCCAGTGAGACATAAGGGTCAGAGCAATTGTGTCAGTTTAAAAAGACTTATTTTAGCCAGACTGCCCTTAGCAACTACCCCAAAACCCAACCCTAAAAAAGTATTTTAAAAAGTTTTACTATATTAATAATGCATACATGCAGGGCTCCGTGAGAACTTGTGTCAATAACTTGTAATACGTTTCCTTCAACTCATTCCAAACCAGTGGTGTAGTAGTGTCTGAAGAGGTGGGCATACTCTGAATTTACTAAGAACCACCTCCTTACTCCAGGGATGCTTGTGCATCAGCATTAGATACTGGAAATGTCCCACCCCTTTCTGAAGTGGAAAACATGATTGGTTAGCAATTATCCAGTCGCGTCTTAAATGAACGTTCGGATTAACATGCACATTTAGAGAGAGAATACACTTAAAAAAAAAAAAAACAATTCACTCAATGGTGCTGTGGCATAGCGTTAGTAGATTGAAAAAGTTCCAGGTCAAAAGTCTACTCATTCTGGCGGCCATACGTATCATCACTTATTTTAGGTGGGCCCTAGACTACACTACTCCACCAAACCCAATATTGTCTGTCATCTGTGGCACACAAAAGTTATTAGTTATAGCTTAAATCGACAGCATTTGTGGCATAATGCTGATTACCACAATTAATTTAGACTCATCCCTCACTTTTCTTAAAAAAAACAAAAGCAAAAACTGTTTTAAAGTGAAGCACTTGCAATAGAAGTGAATGGGGCCAATCTGTAAATGTTCAAATAGCCACTGTTTCCAAAGTATAGCCACAAGACATAAACAATTTGCATGATAACATGATTTTAGAGTGATAAAATTGCATACTAACCATATCAGCTCAACAGCTGTACAGCTCAATACACTGCGTGCAGAATCATTAGGCAGTTAGTATTTTTCAATATAATTTCACTGTTAACAGATACAATGCTGTCAGTGATTCCTAAAACCTTATTTTGTACCAAAACTGAACACTCAACGCTTTTAAACTCGGATTGGCCGCACAGAAAAAGATAATAATCAAAATATTAACAACAACAGTCTTGACCAACACAAAAAAGGTATTGTTATAAAGCTGTACTTTACGATGCATGTAGGCAGCTCTCAAAGAGTAGAATAAAACCAGCATATTTGATTTCTCACAGACAAAAATATAGCGTGTAATAGCTAAATATGCATTTGACATACATTGCATGTAAACAAGTGTTGCTTTTATGCTGTGTCTTCACTTATAACTTCACGAAAAATACACAGAACATAAAATATACCATTACTTAGAGGAGGGGATTCCCTTTAAAACGAGCCCACACACAACATAATCAGATGCAGAGATCATTAGATAATCAACATGAAGCACAATAGGCACACAGCACATAATGTGCTATCTGGCAAAAACTTGCTCTCTCTCCTGGATCAGATGACGTCATTGGAAATGATGGAGTACGTTGTCCAGCGGCATGGAACGCTAAAGTATTAGGATTCAGATCGCTGCAACCATAGGTGGAAGTCATCCAAACATGGGCAGAGAGGATCTTTCACTGTAATTACATATGGCTACCAGGAGATGCAGCCAAGTACAAGACACAGTCTCAATGATGGCTCAAATGGCACAGAATGGAACTGAATGAGATCTCATTACTCATGCCTGCATGTTTTGAAGAGAGAGCACACCTTTAGCCATTAACTTAGTATGAATGTTTTATGTTGTATTTACTGTCCATTAATTATTGTTTGTCTGATGAGTGTGTGTTTACTGCTGACTGTACAACAAATTGCCCCTCTGGGATAATACATATATTCTTGGTTACAATCTTTGTTTTACAATCAAAAGTTTTCTTTAAAATTATTCCAAACAATTGGCCCTCTTTGTTTTTTTTGAGAGTTATAAGCCTTAAATGTTGTGCATGCCTCTGAAAAAGGAAATTTTTAAAAACACCTCCAGAGCTTAAAGGGTTAAAGAAAAGTGAGATTTGTGATTCTCAGGGGCAATTTTCAATTTTCTCAAGCTTTTGTGTGGCCAATTATTAGACAATTAGGTAACACCATACCATGATTCAAAAAATTGAACAGGAAAAAAGTAGGTTTTAGTAAGCAAGCCATGTAAAATAATATATAAAATTACCCAAGTAACATTTTGGGCATTTCAAGATATTCAGTGTACAATAAAAGCACACTTCTTTACAGTAACTTTCATGAACCTCCCATCAATTCATTCTGTATGTTTTGTGATTTTTCTTCTCTATCTTAGCTCAAGCAGCCACCACAGCCTCCCAGATATCATTCAAAGAGGTGGATTGTTTTCACTCACTGTAAATCTCATGCTTTAAAAGGGCCCACAAGTTCTCAGTTGGGTTAAGTTCAGGTGAGGAATATGCACCAATATGAAAATTATTGGCCGATACCGATTTTAACAAAACCCTATAGGCAGATAACTATATTTTGCCACTTACTTACTATCTGCAAAAATCTACGCCGATAGTTTCTTTTTTCCAAAATTTTTTTTATTCATCATCATCTATAAAACACATCTGGTAAAACATACATATAAACTCTTCATCTGGTGAATACACTGCGTGCAGAATTATTAGGTATATTATATATACCAGTACCCCTCCTCCAACTTGCTGGCGCCTGACTCGAAGTGGTGCCCTGTGTCCATTAGTGAACCACCCACGGGCCCATCCATCTGGTCCATCAAGAGTCACTCTCACTTCATCTGTCCATAAAACCTTTGAAAAATCTTTCTTTAGGGATTTCTTTGCCGAATCTTGATGCTTCAACTTGTGAATCTTATTCAATGGTGGTCGTGTTTAAGACTTCTTGACCTTGGCCATGTCTCTGAGCACTTGACACCTTGTACTTCTGGACACTCCAGGTGCACTTCTGGAATATGGTGGCACTGGAGGATAATGGGTTCCTGGTAGCGGTAGCGTTTTTTGCGCCTCGTTGACTATTCTCAACAAAACGTTTGATTGTCCGGTGGTCACACCTCAATAGTTTAGATATTTCAAGAGTGTTCCATCCATTTGAAAGGCATTTTACAATTTGTGTCTTTTCAGTATCAGTTAAATCTCTTTTTTTGGTCCTTATGGAGGTAATGAAGCTGCCTAATAATTATACACACCTTGATATAAGGTGTTAGTCACTTTCGCCACACCCTCCCTCATTACACAAATAAAAACCACCTGAAAATGATTGAATCCAATAAGCATTCAAGTTTATATGATTTAGAGTTGTAAAATGTGCATGAAAATAAGGATTAGATCAGAATATTCACTTGCCTATTAAATGTGCACGGAGTATATATAGGCTGTAAAAAGCATCATTTGGTAAATACTTGCATATAGAGCACTGAAAATTAGCAAAGTCTCTATTATTTCAAAATAAGAGTCCCCAGTGTATTTCAGACTTGTTGAAAGGAATACACCAAATCTCAACTTTTCTAGATATTATTGAGATTTTCTTTTCACAATTAGCTACTTTTGTTATTTTGTTTATTTTGGACTCTTGTAGCTTCAATGTTTGTGCCCTTTGAAGTGAGGAAAGACTATGATTTTTTTGATCATTCTATCAAGTTTTTCGTTTTTAACTATGGGCTATTTAATTGGTTAACTTTTCACTTCGAAACATTGGTGCATCCCTAGTGAAGAATGGGGCTAGTCATTATTTAGCCACCTTTCAAGCCTTTTCTAGCTAGCCAGCCAAGCAGTGGAGTACTTAGACAAATGTGAAGGAGGCTTATCTTGCATGAAGATCACTGACGTCTTGAATAATGCTGAATTCTTTGCACAAAGAAAGTGTTCCAGAAACTGAAAGTAGTTTTTGGAGTTAATTTCTGTTCATCTACAACCCAAAAAGGTCCAACAAGCTCCTCATTAATGATAGCAACCCACATCATTACCTCGCCCACACCCTCCTGGCACCTGACCTGAACCCACATCATGTGTACATTAGTGATCCAGCTATGTTTTTATATGTCTGGTCTGTCAAGAGGCACTCATCACATCTGTCCATAAAACCACTGAGAAGAAAAAATCAGTCTTCTGGTATTTCCTGGCCAAATCTTGATGCTTTATCTTGGGATTCTTATAATTCACTTGTACTTTTGACCTTGTACTTTTGGAAACTCCAAGTATGTTGGGAATTGGTGCTGCTGGAAACTAAAGGGTTTCTGGTGGTTTTACTATATCTTTTTCTTCTCAACACATTTTTGTGACTCTCCTGGTTATTATTAACAATGCATTTTATTGTCTTGTGGTCACACCTGAATAAGATGGAAATTTCAACAGTGTTGCATCCTTCTCATAATTTTGGACTTATTTTGGCTCATTTTACCTGCAGTAAGAAAGCTGCCTAATAATTATGCACATTTGAATGCAGGGTGTTATTCGCTATAAGCCACATCCTCCCTCATCAAGAATTAAATAGCACTTGAAAATAATTCTGGTTAGAAACTACTCAGTTTGGAATTGGAAAAATATGCTTGGAAAAAATATATTATAAGAATACTAACTTGCCAAATATATTTGCACACACTGCACACAAGTTTGAACAGAATAAGCCTAAATTAGCAGAACTATACTTGTGCTTGTACAAAAGTAAAATTTCTGCCTTTAAACCCTCCAAAAATTGGCCCCATTTACTGCCATAGTAAGTGCCTCACTGTAACCTCGATTTTTCTGGGGGAGATTTTTGGCTTGCCCAAATCCCAATATGCTTGTATGTCCTCGAGGTCACATAGCTGCCTCCACATCAGAGACCGTCAATCCACGTGGCTTGTTGAGCACGTTGCCACGGAGACACAGAGGATTCACGCCATCCACAGCGGCATCCACGCCCAACTCACCACGCGCCCCACCAAGAACAAACCACATTATAGCGACCACAAGGATGTTACCCCATGTGACTCTACCCTCCCTAGCAACCGGGCCAATTTGGTTGCTTAGGAGACCTGGCTGGAGTCACTCAGCACGCCCTGGGATTCGAACTAGCGAACTAACGAACTCCAGGGGTGGTAGCCATCATCCGGAATATTGCACCTGGAATATTCCTTTAAAATCATGGTTAGGTTTAGGGTAAGGGTTTACACATAGGGGACATTGTAACATTGTGCGTTTATTTTTTTCTGCAGGAGTCAAAGTTAAAGATATTTGTACGAGCCAACTTGTGCGATTTCTTCCGATTTCGCCATCTCGTACTAATGATTATTTCTTGTCATGACACTGGGTTAAACTTTCCCAATTTTGGCCCCAACGTATAGCTAAACACACACACTCACTCCAAAACACTATCTACTGCTCAGAGTCCTCGCTCTGACATAATTTATTCTAATAATAACTATCAACATGAATTAATAACTCACAGCAACATGTCTCAAACATTAATAATCCATCAGCAGTCAGTAAATATTCCACTCTTGCTGCAGTTGAAATTGAATTTCCAGTTGCGACAAGCACAAAATCTCTCTGGAACTCCTGTGGCTAATATTTACATGAGCAGACAAGACGAGGATCATATCTGTGATTTCTGGAATCTTTAGTGAATGTCAAACCCAAATCCATTAACATAGTATAATTTTGTTTACATGCATGCAGGTCTGTATGAAAGTTTATTAAGTGTGCTTGTCTAGCTCTATATAGATAATACAGCCAATATTTCTTGATTCCAAAGTATGGAATTTGTTATGCTAGTCATAACAAAAGCAATAATAAAAGCAAAAATGTCTAAAAGGCTAGAGTACAGGAAATTGTGTCACTTGTTCTCAGTGCAGCCTAGTTTAACTTTTTTAAAGTGGTACGAATACATGAGGAACCAATTCACTTTTTTCAGTTGATCACTATGGATCATGGGATCACAAGAAGTCAAATGAACTTACCCAGTATTGAACAGGAAGTGACAGACACTGAAGGCAAAAGATTCTAGTATAATTTGTGATTGAGACATTGAAATGATGTTTGTATTAAATAAGCTGCTTCACAATTCACATTCAAAGTATGTACTGTACTTCACTGGTGATGGGAAAGTGCTGTACATAATTTTGAGTATGTAGCAAGACACTGTGTTTTGGTGCCTCTTTGTGTTGGTACGACAAGGTGATGTTTCATAGCCGACCGCAGGCTTCTGGTGGGCGTGTAGTTCTGCTGAAAGGATTTTAGGTATGCTGGAGCAGACCCAATGACTGTTTTGTATGCCAGCATCAGAGCCTTGAATTTAATACATGCATCAACAGGTAGCCAGTGGAGAGAGACAAAGAGTGGTGTAACATGTGCTCTCTTAGGTTCATTAAAGACCAGACGTGCTGCTGCATTCTGGATCATTTGCAGAGGTCTAATAGCACATGCAGGAAGTCCTGCAATGAGAGCGTTACAGTAGTCCGGTCTAGTTATGACAAGTGACCGAACAAGCAGTTGTGTGGCATGTTCAGAGAGGAAAGGTCTTATCTTCCTGATATTGTAGAGTGTACATCTACATGATCTTGCAGTCTTTGAGATGTGGTCTGTGAAATTTAGCTTGTTATCGATGGTTACCCCTAGATTTCTGACCGTTTTGGAAGGCGATACTGTAGTTGAACCCAGTTGCACAGTGATGTTGTGTTCAACAGCCGGGTTGGCTGGAAAGACAAGAGCTCAGACTTGGCTGGGTTGAGTTGCAGGTGGTGTTCCTTCATCCAGGCCGAGATGTCTGCCAGACAGGCAGCGATTCGAGCGGTCACTGTGGTGTCGTTGGGCTGGAAAGACAAGTAGAGTTGCGTGTCATAAGCGTAGCAGAGGTAAGAGAAACCATGTGACTGAAAGATGGGTCCCAGTGATGTTGTGTATATAGAGAAGAGAAAAAGCAACACTTTTCTCTTCAAGCGCAAAGCAACCTGGCAAAATACACTCAAACACTCAAAATCATGAGCACTCACATGAACTTAAGACTCCAGTCATATCAGTAACCTTCTAAAAAATCAACAACACAAACACTGTAAAAAAAATGTGTAACATTTGCGGTAAAACATTGGCAGCCACAGAATTTCACTCTAAAAAATACAGTAACAATAATGCTTCAGGCTTTACAGGATGTAATTTTGATGCCTCTATATTGTATGCTGCATTACTGTTACTATTATTAAATGATATAAACTTAATACTTTAACTTTCTGAAACTGTAAAAATCTGCTTTTCACTTTATAGTGTATTGTTACTCACCATAGTAATTACAAAAGGGCACATGATGACAAAGTTCACCAACAGTGGCTCTTCCACATCCATTGACCACTGGGCGCTCAAGAGCTCCTTGGTTGAGCATTTCAATTTCTCCCATTTATTTTAATAGAAGTGGCCCATCTCAGCTAAATCTCTGGTGGACTCCTCTCCTTTCTCAAAGCTTTGTTACATCAGAGGTTTTTGACCAATCACAGGCTGCATCACCTCCCACAGTCAGAGTAGGAGCTAAAAATCCCCCAAAAACTGGCTCCAAGGACTAAAAAGTACTAGTCCTAGGGGAAAGTACCTAAAATGGGATTTAGTACTGCCAGTGGGAAAGTGTCCATTTAAAGGAATATTCCATGTTCAATACAAGTTAAGCTCAGCATGTGTGGCATAATATTGAAAATTAAGTTTGACTTAAAGCTTCAATCTGGGTTAGAGTGAGGCTATATAGTGCAAGTGAATGGGGCCAATCCATAAACAATAAAATACTCACTGTTTCAAAAGTATAGACACAAGATGTAAACAATGTGTTAACATGATTTTAGTGTGATCAAATTGCTTTCTAACCTTTTCTGTGTAGTTATAGCCAATTTTACAACTTCATTGTCATGACGACGTACAGTCAACAAACCCTAAATGACTAAAAAGGATGATTTAAACAACTTTACATCTCAAATAATATAAGTGTTATAATAGAGGAATTAATGTGAGTGCTTCTATTGTAAGTGCCTCGTTGTAACCTGGATATTTTGCTCTTTATAAAGAAAAGGAGTCAAAATGAATCAACATTATGGCAACAATTCTGTCGATTGAGCATAACTTGTATTGTACACGTCCCGGTATATTCCTTTAAGTTTCCAATCTTTAAAAGCGGCTGTGGTAACTTTTTGGGTTTGCATTCATCACACTTTTTTACAACAAAAACACTTGAATGAGAATATGGTGGTTTGGACCAAACAGCATGCACAGATGAATGCCTTGACAAGTCACAGCAAAGTATGCAGTATAATCCAGGCACCTTTCACATATTAATTGCAACAAAGTATGCAAATGGCCTAGTACTAGTCTCACACATTATTAAAGAATGATGGGATGTGAATGGGATGCAGCCATGTTAAAAAACGACTGAGGAGTTTAGTGTTTCGACGTTACTATTTGCCCTATAGTCGGCACTGACATCTAGTGGTGAAAATGAGTACTTCAAGCAAAAGTCTGAGACCACATTGAAAATCTGGGATTCAAAATCTAATTTATACCTGTAAAATAAACAAAGTTTGGGGATTTGGGGAAAAAATCTGCACCATTTTGTAGGTTATTTTTCAAATAAGCACATTTGTGATATTGACATGTTAACTTATTTGTACAAAAAGGTCAGATTCCCTTGAAGATGCTCTTTGGAAGATTTTCACATTATAATGGATAAAATGGATCATCAGGCTTTTCTCAAACTTGTGGAGCTCATGCCAACTGGAGTGCATGCAGTCATGATGAATACATTAGAAAAAGGTGAAGTAGAAGCTTTTATGATGTCAGACTTTTGGACCCAACTGTAAATACAAAAGTTGTTCTTGTCAACTGCAGATGTGCTTTCTGACACCCTCTTCATTTTAAGATCTTACAGTGTGCACTGCAAAAACATTTTTCAAATCAGTATTTTTGTCTCGTTTTCTAGTAAAAATATCTGCCCAACCTTAAAGAAGCAAAAATGGCAAAACAACAGGATATTTGTTTCTTAGCCCATTGGCAAATAGTTTTTCTTGTTTTATGCATAAATCTAACTCTATATATTGAGGTTTATGCTTAAAACAAGAAAATAAAACTTACCGATGGGGTAAGAAAAACTAAAAAGGAAAATGTGACAAAATATGCAGAGGTGGTCCAACTTGATTGAGCATTGAAGGCAGTGCATGTATTCAGTAGCAGTGTGAATAAACATCAGTCTCGGTGTGTGTTTTCCAGGTAAAGAGTGTTTCGCAGGTGAGATCTGCTCTGCTTAACTTTCCCTGCAGTCGCCGCCTGCGGCTCATCCTGCTAAAGAGAGTAATTTGGCTTATCTTATCACGTAGACCTCACAGCCGCCTTTTGATTCTCTCTCTCCTTCTCTTTTCTCTTTTTTTTGGGCTCTGCTCTTTTTCTCATTTAGTCCAACAAAGATTGTCCTCGGAGATTGACCTTGCGTTTGCCTGCGGGCCGAAGCCCTCATGCTAGTAACTAGATAACGCACTCTATCAGCGTGAGTGAAATCGTTGGGAGAACACACTGCTGATAGTAGCATCAATCCAGGCCTGACACCGCCCGGGTCAACCATTTATCTCCCATAATGCCTCGGGCCATGCACTCGCCATCTTGCTTTGCTACATCCTTTTTTTAATAACCTTGGCCATGTTGCGTTACCACACTGCTCTTCCTCAGTAATCTGCTATAAAGTGTGTGCGTTTGATTTGCACAGGAGAAGTGAAGGTGAACGAATTGACTCAGATCTCTCAGATTTCTCTGACCTTTTGTAAACGCACATCCATTTTTTAAAGTTGCAGTAAGTGATTTTTTTTTGTTTTTTTTTTTGCTAATTACTAAAACTTTTAAACATAATTTGTATTAAAAACATATTTATAAATGTGTACACTCGCATGAGATGAAGGGTGCTTTCACATTTGGTTTGATTGCTTGGACTCCTCCCCCTGCCCCCACTGGTCTCTGTTCACATCATATAATTTGGGTCCAAACCGTGGTCCGATTGAGTCATCAACATGCATTTAAGCGGCAGCTATTTACCACTGCAACTAGGTAACAACTCAAGAAAACATTACTATGTTAAGTATTTAAGTTTGTGTCTTTTTGGATTTACAACCGAAACTTGCCATGCACAGAACAACACTTACGGTTGGATAACACCACTTATGGATGCACTGAATGTGCAATGATGTGATGAATGTTAGCATCTGTTTGCATGAATACGTGGATGCATTACAAGATATGTGAAGAATGAAAGCTGCTCTCTGAAGGCATGTATGAGAAATGCATTATACAACATTAATTGCAATCGGGAGCCTGCAAAGATGCTAATTATACATCATCACAAGCATTTCACTTCCGCGACCCTACCAGAGTTCACATGAACCGTACCCCAGACCACCTTTTCAAGCGGACTTGGGTGCGGTTTGCTCCAGAGTTTGGAAAACAGTGTTGACATCAGTCAAACGAACCGAACTTTGATGTCATTTGAACTCAGGTGTGGACCAAAAGTGCTAGTGTGAAAGCACCCGAAGACTCGAGTCATATCCCTCTTAGGTTGAAAACCCTCTAATTCACACCGGAACGGCATTTTCCTCCACTAAAAATTAATACATTGGAAAATGACGACATTAGTAAACTAAAAACAAAATTTTCAACATTAAAAACCTGAATAGGCTGCTTTACCGCTATTTTGAGATGATACGACTAGCAGAATATAACTCGCTTTATCTAAAAAAATACCCTGTAATTGAAAGCTTTCACTTGCAGAATAAATTAATTAAATTTTTACAATAAATTGGTAACTTCATACTTTTTTCTTTTGCATGATTACAAATCTATTGTTTTTGCAAGTAGACACAGTGACGGATTTAGGCATGGGCGACATGGGCAGTCGCCCGGGGCGGCATCTTGCAGGGGGGATGCACCCCCCCGTTCAACAACTATGGGGGCGTTTTCATTCAGAGTCACATACTTATTCTAGCCATCAGTTGTCCAGATACTCAGGTGACCTTTCATCCCACACTTCCTGTAGCACTTGCCATAGATGTGTCTGTCTTGTTGGGCACCTCTCCACACCTTACAGTCTAGCTGATCCCACAAAAGCTCAATGGGGTTTAGATCCATAACACTCTTTTCCAATTATCTGTTGTCCAATGTCGTGTTTCTTTGCCCACTCTAACCTTTTCTTTTTCTGTTTCAAAAGTGGATTTTTCTTTGCAATTCTTCCCATAAGTCCTGCACCCATGAGTCTTCTCTTTACTGTTGTACATGAAACTGGTGTTGAGCGGGTAGAATTCAATGACGCCGTCAGCGGAGGACATGTGAGGCGTCTATTTCTCAAACTAGAGACTCTGATGTACTTATCCTCTTGTTTAGTTGTACATCTGGCCTTCCACATCTCTTTCTGTCCTTGTTAGAGACAGTTGTCCTTTGTCTTTGAAGGCTGTAGTGTACACCTTTGTGTGAAAGCATTGTATAGCCTTCATTTCTCAAAACAATGATTGACTGACGAGTTTCTAAAGAAAGCTGTTTCTTTTTTGCCATTTTTGACCTAATATTGACCTTAAGACATGCCAGTCTATTGCTTACTGTGACAACTCAAAAACAAACACAAAGACAATGTTAAGCTTCATTTAATGAACCAAATATCTTTCAACTGTGTTTGATATAATGACAAGTGATTTTCTAGTACCAAATGATCATTTTAGCATGATTACTCAAAGATAAGGTGTTGGATTGATGGCGGCTGTCTAGATTTGATCAAAAATTACTTATTTCGAACAGTGATGGTGCTGTTTTTTACATCAGTAATGTCCTGAATATACATTGTGATCAGTTGAATGCCACTTTGGTGAATGAAAGTACCAATTTCCTTCTGAAACAGCAAAATCTGTACATTATTCTAAACATTTGGCCAGCAGTGTACATAGCCAAACATCAGAGTGTGCATGTGTCATTTGTGCCGCATGTGAATCGTGATTCGTGGATGTAAGTAAAACATTTGACTAAAAGGTCATCTAAAAATTAAGTTATTTTGAAGTTCCCACGATAGCTATATTATGCATGTTAATTACCTTGAAATACCTTATTACCGAATACCACCACATGCCTATTTGCACGTTGAATTTGAAACTGGGTTTTCCATTTGTGGATGCATACAGTACATTGTGACAATTAAAAAACAATCACAAATTGTGTATTTCACAATATGGTCTCGCGAATGACCATCATTCCATATTGAAATAGTAATTGGTAATTCTCATGAAACTAAGCTTGAACTATGGCAGTGAGGATTTTTATATAATATAATGAAATTCTATTCTGAAACTTAAACACAATAGATATACATGTGCTCCATCTTGGACACAAAGATTACAAATTATTTCATCTTCTAAGATTTTGTAAAAATTCTTTGGTAATTTCTCATTACCGCAAACCATTCAGATTCCAAATTAGGACCATTAAATGAAGCTTAAAAAAATAAAAAATTATTTAAAATAATGTTGATCCTAAGATCCAGTATAATAGAATGGAAAAAAAAAAAACAGGTATCCAAACCATTTCTTTCAACAGCAAAATGTTTTGTTGCCTTAAAAAAAAAAAAGGAAAAAAAAAAAAAGAAAGTGTGGAAATGAAGACTTATTCTGCCATGATGCATCAGCAAGATGAGAAATTCAAACACTGATACTTGTCACCTCACACTCTTTTCATTAAAAATAGTCTCCATTTGCAATTTCGCTCACTAAGTGTTAAATTCAAATCTGCCAAAAATTCAAATGCAGTCACAATCCTCTATACCAGTGTTTCCCAACCTTTTTTGCCATAAGTACCCACGCAGCACCATCAGCAAGGCTCAAGTACCCCTTCATCAACGCAAAACCAAAGAGGTGTACATTCGTTTTTCATCATTTTGGTAATTTTTTAAGACAGTATAATAACATGTACACATGTATAAACAATAAACATGTAGGATGTAGACTTGCTTTATTATTGCTTACATATAAGTGTAGTATTTACACTGATTTGTAGAACAAATGCCAAAACGGTACTGTCTCTTTAAGAAAACAAGCAGTTCCAACTTTTGTTTTGGTTGAGCGAAGTGGCAGTGGAGTGGCATGGATTCTTTATTGTGATTAAATGTTTTTTTAGCTGTTTTTGATCAACAACTGACCATTAAGAACAGAAAGGACATTAAAAGAAACATTTCCAATAACAAATGGATGCGTGGATCTCGTCTTTGAACACACACATGAATGGAACGAGTCAAATCAAACTCCACATGCAGTGAAAGGAATTATGCTTACTTTGCATATTAAAATATAAATCTTGGGATTTTAAGAAAGGATAATTGAGATTAAAATAATTATTGTGATAATAATTATTTTATTATCGTGATTAATTAAAAAAAAATCTATATTATTACTCAATCTATTTTAAGTGATACATTCAAAGTTCAGCATAGCGACATTCAAAATCCACAACCTTAACAAGAAAAGGAAAGAGCATTGCACAGGTTGCAACTTGCAGAATAACCCTAATGCTTATGATATCTGTACAATTACTGAAACTGTTCCTCTTAAAGTCAGAGTGAAGTGCCATGACGAGCACAGTTCAAATGGGTGTTTTGACATATTTCCTACTGAATCAGAAATTGAGGGCGTGACATGTCGAACAACTCGTCCCACTTTTAAAAACAGACAATAGGCTTTAGTTTACAGCCACACTAACAGATACCCCTTTCCACTACGCTGCTCATGTCAAAGCTGCTTACCGAGGAAACTTGAGAAGCAATCTCACTTTCGGCCAGCTTTTCCAATAAGATATAAGATCTGAACAATGATCTAGCTGACAAAATTAATCCATAACCAGCCCACAAACGCACACAGCATGTCGCGGTCTTTGCTTACGACGAAGCTGGAGACGATGTGCAAGTTCAGTGCAGATGAATGAGAAACGAGCAAGAAAAAGCAAAGTCTTTATAGCAAGTCAGTCCACCGGCGGCCATCTTTGGTACGCTCCTGAGAAGCTATGTCCAGTCATGAAAGTGCAGCTCCTATCTACTTGAATGGCCAAGATTACTATCAAAGAATATATTTCAAATCAGCAGTAAAATCTGACACTGGAATCATAAATTCTGCTTGTTTGCCTCTTGGATAGCTAATAAGTTAGTTTGTGAGTTGATTGACAGGCAATGTCTGTATCTAAAAAGTGATTGGCTTTTTTTACTTGTAAAGCAGGACATCCCTTCTACGTGAGTTGACCGATGGGCGTTCCAATTCCTCCCATTAATTTTAATAGAAGTGGCCCATCTCTGCTAAAAAAGTCTCTAGTAGAAGATCATTTATTTTAGCAGAAAGAATAAAAGAACATTTACTCAAGCTGTATATCTACATTCTAAGAAACCTCCGGCTGCACAAAAAATATAATTTAACTAACAAATCTTCTTCACGTTGGTGCGTCCCATTCAGAAGCGATCATCCCAATGCCATATTCCCTTCGAAGACAATTAGTGAGCGCAATGTGAGAGCAAATGCAATTACATTTAAACGCCTTCAGGATTTACAAGAATCACATTGACATGATCAGGAGAATTTTAAAGTTTTAGCTAGAAATGGCCAAACTTGGTACAAAGCTTTTGGCTGTAATGACAGGAGCCTGCTGCTGAATGCAAATGTTTTTTACACAATAAAGCATTTTCATAGCAAATAGATGAAAGGATGATGTTGTAAAGGTCAAGGCTTTATTTGAATATGGCATTAAGTTTGTTAAGAGTTTTTGTTTTGTTTACTTGCCTGCCTATCCATCCTTCTCTAACCAACCACATTTGAACTAACTATTCAAACAAACAAGGCTAAACTTTCATATTTCCCCTTAAGAATAGTCCCGGATTATCTCTTTATTAGCTTTTATAAGCCTATTCCTGATTCACTTCAGTGTAATCACACATTATGAACAATAATATCATGTTACTTAATGTAATATCTGACTGTTTATACAAATAAATTACTGTAATCATCTCGCACTCTGTCATTCAGTAGTGATTGAATTCTGACATCTCATTGGCCAAGAGAAATATCCCCAGTAGTGTGTTAGTCTGTAAGCGTGCGTTTGATTGGCCGTTAGGATAACAGATACTCCATCACTGTATTTCGTTGCTATAGTGAGGAGCTCAGAGTGGTGGAGGATGAATGCTGGAGGGAAAGAGAGAGACAGCATGCGAGAGAGATGAGGTTAAATGGTGTCTCATCAATCTTAATGAAATGCAATTATTTCTGCCCGTATTAATCATTTTTTGTGCGTTTGCTGCTGGCCACTTCAGTTAGCCATCCATCTCTCTCTCTCACTCCCTCTCTTGCTCTGGATGATTCTGTTTCTTTTGCTGCAGTTGTTTGTCTACTTTGGGTCTTTTTAGCTTGTGCAATCCTATCAGTTTCCATTAATTTGGTCCCTGTGTGTGCAGTTAAAGGAGCACTCAATCATTTTTCTCAAAAACGTTTAACCTCTAAAAAATTAACAGTACTAAACAGCTTTAAAATCATGTACATTTAAATGAGATGAAGTTGCCAGTCATTAGTCCAAATAAGCAGTTTTATTCTTCATGGAGCATGTCGCCTTCATGGGGGCTGCCATGTTAAGATCACATGACCAGCCAAAGACTATTCACAATAGGTGTGTTCAACTTGAACTGCGTCTTGCCATACCGATCGGTGAAATGCAGCCGCGGGAGGAGTTGAAAAGAGAGCCGTCAAACCAGACACTTTGCACTACCAGTCGTGTGCCTAACCATCACCGGTCACAGCAGATTGCGCAATGTTTTTGCATGAAATTACACGTCGCCGTTGTCACGTTGTGAGTCTGGCCAATCGCAAATAAGACATTTCATCATTCAGAGTGTGTGTAGTGCTCAGAGGTAACTGCCTAGGCTGAGCCAAATGACTGGTCACAAATCACTCTTGCGATACTTTGATGCCATATGTTATGGTAACGTGGTGCCGTCTCAAGTCAGACAAAGTTTCTAACCGACATACACTGCTGGCAACGATCGCCCTGCGCAGCACTGCATGAAGTCGACCACACCTTATATTTCTGTTAGAGCATTGCAGGGTCAAGCTCCTGCTTATATAAAAGAGTTGTTGCAACCTTATAACTCCAGCAGGAATCTGAGATTTTCAGAACATGTCTTGTTAGCTGTTCCTCGCTCTAGACTAAAGACTAAAAATGACTGCGCCTTTGAGGTTGTTGCTCCCAAATTGTGGAATGCTCTCCCTTTGGATTTAAGATCTGTGGACTAAAAAGCAGCTAAAAACCCACTTGTTTAAAATTCCTTTTATCTCATTTGTTTTTATATGCTGCTTTGGCTTTATATTGTGAATGTTAAGCACTTTGTGACATCTGTTCTAGAAAGGTGCTATAGAAACAAAAATTACTTACTAGCCGGACTTTTAAAAATGGCTAGTATCGGCTGTCTAACGGATGATGATGATTTTTTCTTGACCAACGAGAAGCGTTTGCTGTTTTGACTCCACCCAAATAGTTCCACTTTGCAAGAAAAGTACTACCTCAGGAGCAGGCTCTTAAAAGGTTCCTGGTTTGGTTCAGGTTTTATCTCCATGTGAAGCTAGTTAATGTGGTGGAAATACAACAAGAACAAATGCCTATATATTATTATTGATTGTTCCTTTCAAGCGAGATCATTGTAAAAATGAGAATATGGGTTTGTGTATTGAGGAGCTAACCAGAATGTATTAAACTTCTTTACTCTAATGAGCCTAATGTGTTGTTTGTTAGTAACGATCCATGTTTGCCGTGTTTCAGAGTATCAGATTATCCAAATTTTTCCCATCCTTTCGGTCTCTCTAGACGTGTATAACCTAGGGATACTGATGTTGTATCAAAAATATTAATCCTCACACAAAAATATAAAACTAGGGAAATTATTATTTGGTTACCATGAACATGAACAATAATCATACACTTCAAAGTGAAATAAAAAGGATTAGGTTATTAGCAAATACTTGTGCAGGATGGGAACCTATTTTGTCTTCCGCTCATCTTCACATGCATGCTGAAAGGCGCAAGCAGACGAGCACTTGTGAGCCACAAGACTCGTTCAAACAAGATGGATCAGTGCCTTGTAGAGGTAATAACATAAAATCAGAGAAACAGCTTTTGGAGTAAATAACAACATATTTAAAAGTAGCATTTCTTGTTTCTTATAATTGTGTGTAATTGTTGTTAATAAGTAATTAAAAAATTGTAACAATGGGGGTCTGGGTAACTCAGTGAGTATTGATGCTGACTACCACCTCTGGAGTCATGAGTTTGAATCCAGGGCATGCTGAGTGCCTCCTGCCAAGTCTCCTAAGCAACCAAATTGGCCTGGTTGCTAGGGAGGGTAGAGTCACATGGGGTAAACTCCGTGTGGTTGCGATTATGGGTTCTTGCTCTCAATGGGGCGTGTGGTAAGTTATGTGTGGATCACGGAGAGTAGCATGAGCCTCAACGTGCTTTGAGTCTCCATGTGATGAGATGCGCGGATAGATGGTCTCAGAAGTGGGCAACTGAGACTTGTCCTCTGCCACCCGGATTGAGATGAGTAACCACGCCACCATGAGTGGGAATTGGGTATTCCAAATTGGGAGAAAAGGGGATAAAATCAAATCAAATATAGTAAACCATGGTTTTACTAATGTAATCTAATTGTTTTGTTGTTGTTGTTGTTGTTTGGCTGAAACCATGGTTACTACTACAATATCACTGAAGTAAAACCATGGTTTCTTGTGGGGTAACTATGGTTTAACTAAAAACCATGGTTAGATTTGTTACTGCAGTGAAACCATGGTTAATTTTTGTAAAGGTAAGCAAAACAGAAGTCTAATCATTTTCTGTTTAGGCCCACAAAATGTAAAAATAAATAAATAATGACTTGGATTATTACAAAAAAAAATTATATTTCAAATTACCCATTTTATCCCAAGAAATCCCAAAAAATCGGGGGGCGGAGCCATGAGTTTTTCAAGGGGTTGCCAGGCAGGTGCAAACGATCAGTCTGTGGTGGCACAGAAATATTCGGGCAGCATTTCTATAGCGTCGGACTGTGGGTGCGGGGTGAGTGGATACATTGACACCCGGGACGGAGAGGTTTGGCGAACTTGGTGTGTGCACATATTAATGATTTCACCTCTAAAGAACTAAATTGTGCCCCAAAATGACCAAAAATAATGACTAAAACAGCCATTGCAAGTGGGGTGACCAATGGAGTGGCCAGTCTTCAGTCCATGGTGGTCCATCCCTGGTCACCCCTTAGCTCAGCAACTGCAAAATTGGACTTTAAATTGTTGGTATGGTATTGAAAAGAAATAAAGTGGTATCGCCCATACCAATTATAACCCAACATGATGTTGTTCATTCTGTTTTGGCAGCTGTGGGGATTGTATAGGCATTTAAGTTAAAGTTTTAGCATTACAAACTAGATTTTTATATGTTCTGAAGATTAAGCAGTTTGTGAGGAAATATTCCAGGGATGTTGATATAAATATTGGTCAAACCAACAAAGCTCTGCTAGACTCTTTTACTGAGGCACAAGCTGCAGTACATTTCTGCTGTGCCTCAAGTGACATTTTACAGGTATCCTAAATAATTTTCTGATGAGGGAGATTACCATAAATACTGACTTGATATTATTTCAACAATCATACTGTGTGTTCTGTATTTTCGTCGGCTGTTAATAATCATAATTAATGATGCCCGATTCATGATTGATTCCTTCATGAGTCGATTCATTCCAATGAACTGATCATTCGGTTCGCACAATGGTCTGAATCGGTTCACAATTCAATCCGAATCAACAGCTCACTATTGGGGCTTTTCCACTGCACAGTACAACTCAACTCGACTCTGCTCGGTTTTGGGGGTTTCCACTGAGGATAGTAACTGGTACCTGATACTTTTTTAGTACCACCTTGGTTGAGGTTCCAAGCGAGCCGAGCCGATACTAAATGTGACGTCAAAATCCTGCAGATCACTGATTGGTCAGAGAGAATCGTCACTACCAGCATCACTGGATTTCCGAACGCGACATCAACCCGCTAGTTTTAAAGTTAGTAACAGCGATAGCAGTATCATTTGTTTTTCATTTGCGACTTTCGAATTGTAAAAAGAAATGTCTGTGTGCAAAACCACGCCGTGGTCAATAAACGAGGTGCTTGAAAGCTTCACTTTATTTAGTTGACCAGCTACTGGAAGCTTGCTTCTAAAACAACCAGGCCAATTTAACTGTTACACTTGTGTAATATCGCCATGCAACAACTGCTTTATGCAGCACAATGAGCTAGTAGCTAACAGCTAGCAGTTGTGTTATTGTTTTGTGTCAGTTTGTGTCCTGTTTAAGATGATGTCACGGCAGTAGAGGCGACGCAATTATGACGATCAGCCTATAATCCCACCCACGTTGATGTGGCACTAAACTGCAGTGGAAATGCAAGCTCAGAAAAGTAAAGCGAGTAAAGTTGAGGCGAGTCGAACTGTTATGTGCAGTGGAAAAGTGCCATATAAGGCACTAAATAATTTGGAGCGGTTTCTTCCTATACTTTACTATAAAATACTTTCAAAGTTATGAATTAAGTGGATATAGACCTATAGACCAATTAATTGAAACACACACAAATGTATCATCGTTTACCAGCAATAAAGAAGGTATCGCATGTGCAGATTTTGAACTACTCAAAGTCATGAAAACGGATTTCCAACTAAGAGAGTATCAAAATACTAAAAGTACACAAAAGCACTTCAAGTACCTAAACGTACCATGTTGTACATAAGTAGCCTACTAATAAAATTCTAAAAACGCCCTTGACAAAATAATAACCAATGCAAACATTTATAAACACATGGAGGGCCCCGTTTCATCATCTACTCACATAGTGTCGAGATACTCCATCATCTGCTCCTTCATTCAGTCAGTTTAATTTCTGTTGAGATCCTCTTTTAATCTTGATTTCATGGATATTTTGGATAAAGTCTTTTCTTCACCTGTTGTTGGGTTGAACTCAAGCAAACTTGATGAGTCAATTACTGATACTGAAAGCTAATTGATATTATTGTTTGTTCATGCTTTGGTTGATTGGTTGGAGACAAGAATGCAAATGATGGTGTGTCATTTAAATGTCCATTTTAATTGGACGGTTTAATAATAAGAGGATTTTGCATGTGGATGCAAAGACCCCATGAAAAAGTATGTATACATATTTATACATGATATGAAAAAACACTTTTTATTTTATGATTTCTGAAAAAGTATGAAAGATTGACAAACAATACAATCTCATACATAAACTATAACACTGCACTATTTTATTTCTCCTTTTACAGTAAGTGTGACTCTTTTAAATTGCCGGATTGACTATTTGCATATGGAGGACGAAGACTGCAATAATGATTAAATCAATAAATACACAAATAAATATATAAATAAATCTGCATATTCATGCATAAATAAATATATAAATAATTAAATGTGTGAGGAGATATACAAATAAAGAAATAAAGTAATGCACCAATTAATGCAAATATTATACAATATAAAATATAAATAAATGGTTGGGTGTAATGTATATTGTTAAAGGAAATGCTGAATTGAAAGTTGATTTTTATTCCACGTTTCTATATTACTTTAATCATTCATTTATTTTTCCTTTGTGCTAATGAGAGGATGTCAACAGCTGTTCAGGCATCACAGTCAAACCATCGATACTAAGTGCAGTGGTCCGTAGTTTGGTGAATAGTTTGGAGAATCATAAAAGCAAGATCCTGTGATAAACATATATTTATTGTTTAATTGTGAAAATGAGGTATTGTCCTCAATGTCAAAGTCAAGCAAAGTACTTTTACAATGATCGGCCAATAGTGTCATAAATTCCGCCTACAGATGTTTGATTGACATCCTCTCATTAGCAAAAATAAATAGGGAACTACATAAAAAAATAAATGAATGATTAAAGCAAATGAGAATTAAAAACCAACTTTACATTTTACATTTCCTTTAACAGTTTTGCATTTCCCCAACCGTTTTATATTGTATAATTTTGCATTAATTGGTACATTTATTTATTTTATATCTCCACGCACATTTCATTATTTATGTACGCACAAATAAATGGATTTATTAACTTATTTACATATGTAGTTGTGAAAGGTTTGTCCTCCATATTTGCACCTGCCACACAGCGCTGCTATGTGCACTCCAGTAGTTTAGTGAAAACACAGAAATCGCGGACAAACTGCACCCCCTAGTGTTGCTGCAGGGATGTGGGGTGTACTGTTGGTGTGGATGTGCTTTTTTTGTGCAGATGACCCGGGTTAGAATCTGCCTTTTTTCCAATCCTGTTTTCTGTCTCCACTCTTAAAGGGTTAGTTACCCAAAAATGAAAATTATCCCATAATTTACTCACCCTCAAGCCATTCTAGGTGTATATGACACAATCAGAGTTATTTAAAAAAATATCCTGGCTCTTCCAAGCTTTATAATGGAAGTGAATGGTACCTTAGATTTTGAAGGCCAAAAAAGCGCATACATCCATCAAAAAAGTCATCTGTATGGCTCCAGGGGGTTAATTAAGGCCTTCTGCTTTTTTGTAAGAAAAATATCCATATTTATAATGTTATAAAACTGTATATATAATGTACAATTAACACTATAATCACTGGCTTCTGGTAACGGCCGTCTGCGCATTCACTGGCTTTCACTATCCTCTGCGCTTCCGTGTTCATCACTTCTCACTGGAGCTTACAATATGCCTACAGCTGCATTCACACTGCCAGCTAATTTGTCGCTGCATGTCGCCAGTGGCTGGTGGTTAGGTCGCTAGTGGTGTGTATGGAAAGTCTAAACAGCACTGTTTCTTTACAATTAATATTATTATTAAAATATTAGGATCACATGAGCTCTACCATCTGCTCTAGTATTGGCTCATCATTTGCATAAAGTTAAATATTTCTCAACTTTGTTGCGTCGCTGGACATGCTCACATCCGTTCACCAACGGTCGTCATCGCTCGTGTTGCCAGAAGTCACCAGCTCTCATTGAAAATGAATGAGATGAGGTTGTTTTGTCGCTGCGTGCTGCTGGCAGTGTGAACGCAGCCTACGTCATACGCCGGAACTCGACTCTCTCGTGACCGCTCGGTTACCGGAAGCCAGTGATTAATTTTTTGATGGATGGATGAGCTTTTTTGGCCTTCAAAATCTAAGGTACCATTCACTCCCATTATAAAGTTTGGAAGAGCCAGGATTTTTTTAATATAACTCAGATTGTGTTTGGCTGAAAGACACGCCGAATGGCTTGAGGGTGAGTAAATTATGGGAAAATTTACATTTTTGCGTGAACTAAAGCCTTTAATGTTTAATTTAATGCTACTTTTAATAATTTAAAAACAAAATTGTTAATATAGTAACCATGTTAAATTTTGTAGTTACTACAAATTTGCTAAAAAAATACCATGGTGATACTATGGTGACTGTAGTAATATCAAGTTTCATTTTTGACGGGGAGGGTTAGGTTTAGGGGTAGGGTTGGTGTAGGGTGTATGTGGGATTCTAAATAAACACTGCAGTGATGTCCCTATACTGTATGTTAGTATTTAATTAGGGGTGCAAAAAGCATCTAACACTATTTGCACTAGTGAAAATGCTTTTTGTGATAACGTGGTGTAATAGCTTCTACCATTAATTACTGGCCCCTAATGAGCACATTGTTTTACTCAATTAATAAACCGAACAAGAGTAAAAAAAAAATTATAATTTAATTTCAGGTGAAAATGAAAAATGATTTTTTTCAAAAGAAAATGAAAAACGCTTTATTCAGTACAAAATATTTTGTGTTCATTAAAAATCCTGAAGGTCAGAAATTCAATGGAGAAGCCGTTTAAGACTTAGATTTAGATTTAGCTTAAGAACCAACGTGTAAAAATTTGATATTTGTCAGGAAGTGATATGAAAACTTCACGTAATTCTGATGACATCAGACAACGTTAACACAACAGGTTTAATGTTGATTTAATATGTTTTTAATATCAATCAAGTAAAACAGTTAAACATACTCAAAAGTCCTAAATTCACAGACAAAAAGTCAAAATGCATATGAATGTGGTTATAATGAGTGATATGCTCTTCAAATAATATAATAAGAGGCGATCAGTGCTTTGATGAAGTTAAGAACGTGTACGTCCCATCAGAAGTGCTAAACGTACTGTAACTAATGAATGACATCGTTAAAAATGAGGATTAATATACCAAAGACACTGCACCATCTCCCCACATATTTAAACATCTGCATTAATATGTTTCTCAATAAAGACTTTGCAAAGTCACCTCATCAGGAGCCATACTTTGATTAACAGCATGTCAAAGTTTAAATACACAGAGCATAAAACAAAACAACTCTTGCACCCACTGATATCAAATCTCTGAGACAATGTCGTTCTAAGTTCAGCAGCCACAGAGGTATATGTCAAAAAATAAACTGAATCTTCATATGAATTGTTATCAGTTTAGTCAACACTTTTTCATAACAACATGATTTGATTGTTTCATTGATTATTAAGACAGCAGTGACTAAGGAATGGATCATTAAGCATTATAATAGCAATCAAGGCTTTCCAGTACTTGCGTTTTATCTGTTCAGGGCCATTTTCATACATTCAGTGCTATAAATGTGGCAAAATAAACCCAAATAATATGCATCATTTGATTTCACAGAGCACAAACACAGTATGAGATCTGCTCATAAATGACTTTCAACAATAATATTGAGTTCTCTTATGTTATGTAGTCCCAGAAATATCTTCAGCTCTATTCCTGATGATAAAGACATTTAGAACTCAAATACCTTCAAACCTCTGTCTCAATCAAAGAGCATTAAATCAGTAGTTGTAACATCATAATCCATTTTAAATTTCACTTATAGATTTAATACTGCTGCCTGTGTATTTAAGTCCTTCTCTGGTACTGTGTTTACAAAAATAAACCACATGGAATGATTTTTTTTTTTAACAGGTATTAATGCCACAAAAGAAAGACACTGTTGGCCTCTAAATAACCTGCCATGAAAATTAAATAAAATAAAAGGCACTCATGTTAAATCAAAACAACCTTTGCATTGAGCTGCAATGGAGCATTGGTTTGGGTGGCATTATTGAGTAACACATTCATCTTAAAGCAGGAGTAGTTAACTAACAGCAGGTCATGCTGCAGATATTTTGACGCAGGCAGTGTGGGTGAGTTTGTGTTAGATAAGCTGAGAATTATATACGTTGAACCGTTACACATTCAAAAACTACTTTGATTGAACTGCCTCTAGAGTTACTCTTTAAAAGAAATGATGAGAACTGATCAAATCAAATGATATCAGCTCAGTTTAACAGCATCTTATTTTTACAATAAGTATTAAACATTTCAACCCACACTGACCCAAGAACAGCAACTGGACCAGAAAGAGTTTAACTGGAGATGAAGACAAAATGAGGTAGACTTCTGCTGTAAACAAAAAGCAAATTATTACTGTAAAAATAGTGGAAACTGATAAAAACAAACTACAAGGACTTAACACTCTTTTTTTGGAAAAACAAACAAAAATAAAAACTGAAATGTTTGACTATGTGTAACTGAAAGAGGTAGTTCTAACATATGAGAACGAGTCAGTGAGTTTATAAACCAACAGTTGATAGATTCAGCTAATGGTAAATGCTCCCCTACAGAACAACATCAAATACACTTATTTGGTTCATTCCCTGAGAGAAGTTCATCCTGAGAAGAATTGCGGGTAGAAATGTACAAAAATACACTGTATAAATCTATCGTCGCTGTTTGAGGTTTGGGAGTTTTGAGTCTGTGCTATTTCTCTCATTTGGTCTTCTATCAGTTTATTTCTCTCAGATTGATTCTCTTTGTCTGTGCACTCGATCGATTAAATGCGATGCACTCACAAACACACACCCACACATTCATAGGCAACCTGATAAACAATGTGACTATACATATACATTTTTGCTGCAGTTTCCAGGTGAAATGTCCACTGAGTGGACTTGTGAGCTTGTTTTATGTTCTTCAAATACACTCACCTAGAACTTTATTAGGAACAGTATGGTCCTAAAAATAGTTCCCAATATGGTCTTCTGCTGTCGTAGCCCATTCGCCTCAAGGTTCGATGTTATCTGAGTTACTGTAGCTTTTCTGTCAGCTCAAACCTGTCTGGCCATTCTCCGTTGATCATTTTCATCAACAATGTGTTTCTGTCCACAGAACTGCCGCTGACTGTATGTTTTTTGTTTTTGGCACCATTCTGAGTAAACTCTAGAGACTATAGTGTCTGTTGTGCATGAAAATCCAAGGAGATCAGCAGTTATACCAGTCAAACCAGCCTGTCTGGCACCAACAATCATGCCACCAATTTTCCCTATTGTGATGGTTGATGTGAACATTAACTGAAACTCCTGACCCATATTTGCATGATTTTATGCAGTGCATTGCTGCCACATGATTGGCTGATTAGATAATCATATGAATAAGTAGGTGTACAGGTGTTCCTAATAAAGTTCTAGGTGAGTGTATAGATGAGGCTGTTTTAAAGCAATATTTCACCCAAAAATAACAATCATTTTATCAAAAATAATCATTTCCTCACCCTCATGGCATCCCAGATGTGTACAACTTTCTTTTATCTGCTGAACACAATGAAGATTTTTTGGAAGAATATCTCAGCTCTGTTGGTCCATACAATGCAAGTGAATGGTGGCCAGAAATATGAAGGTCCAAAGGGCAGATAAAGGCAGCATAAAAGTTATCCATGAGACTCCAGTGGTTTAATCCATGTCTTCAGAAGCCCACAGTATATGATAGGTGTGGGTGAGAAACAGATCAATATTTAAGTCCTTTTTATACTATAAATCTCCACTTTCACTTTCACATCTGAAAGTCACACGTGGTGCCTGTTTAGTTTTACTTTTACATCTGAAAGTGTAATTGTATGCTTGCATTATATGGACCTACAGAGCTGATATATTCCTCTAAAAATCTTCTATTTGTGTTCTGCAGAAGAAAGGCGTACACATCTGGGATAGCATGAGGGTGAGTAAAATGATAAGAGAATTTTCATTTTTAAGTGAACTATCCCTTTAAAACGGCAAACAAATCTCCAAATATTGTTCCAGTGATTTTTAAAATCAAACATCGGGAATATATTTATTCCTAAGCTTTACACAAACCTGTATTTCAAAAACAAAAAATGTATGCATAGTCACATTGAGCAGGTAGTTTAAAGGGCTGTTTCACAGCATCAGCGTTAAACTTTACAACAGTTTCCCTCCTGTTTCAAGTGTAAATATCAGAACAACTGCCATCACACTTCTAATGCATTTAATACAGCCAGTCTTTAGTATAAACATCTATACCAAATAACACACAAAGTCTTCCTTTACGTGAACCCCCTTCGATAAAACCACAGCACACAAGCTGTTTGATTTGTCAACACATTGGATAGAAAAAATCCATTGAGCAATCGTCAAGCTAATGGCCAGGAACGGTCGTGTAATGTTGCTTTGAATTCAGCTATATCTATCATTCTGTTTCACATTCAGTTTGGTCAAAGAGCAGTTGTCTTGTGTTTCGAGACCTCTAGAGGAGGACGAGTGCCAGATCAAGTCGTTATGAGTGGCGACACTTTCTCCATCTGTCTCTTACTGTTCAGAAATCTTAAAATGACGCACATTCACACATAGACACACAGCAATAAATCTCTGTATTGACATGACCTGTGGATGACCTTTAGTATGAGAGATTTAGTTCAGTATTCTGCTATTAGACTCATTTTATGGAGCATAAGAAACTTGTTCAGTTAACAAGTTTTATATATACTGTATGTTTTATATATATATATGTGCACATCATTTCTTTGATATGTTCCCATTTGCTCAGGACAGACCGAGAGACTTTTCTTCACTCTCAGAGCATCAAAGATGACAAAGGCTGCTTATACTCTTGGTGTAATGGGAAATCTTTTGTTGAATAACAGTTTTTAAGGAGTAGTTCACCTAAAATTACAATTCTGTAATTATTTACTCAGCCTCATAACGTTCCAAACCTGTATGAGCTTTTTTTCTTTAGTGAAACACAAAAGGAGAAGTTTAACAGGATCTCAGAGGTGCTCTTTTCTATACATTGAACGTAAATGGTGATGGTGACAGACACCGTTGAGCTACAAAATGGACAAAAAGCACTATTAAAGAATAATAAAAGTAGTTCATACGACTTGTGTGCTACATTCCAAGTCGTATGACATCTTGGAATACAAGTACACAAGCTGGAAGGACTATTATGAGTTCATGGTGCTTATTTAACCTTTTTAAAGCTCAATTCATTTTTACTGTGTGGAAAAAAGCACCTCTGAAATTCTGCTAAACTTCTCCTATTTCACTCCACAGAAGAAATAAAGTCATATGGATTTAGAACAACATGAGTAAATTGTTCTATAGCATTTTAACATTCAGAATACACCAGTTAAATATCATTTAGATCTTTAAGTTGAACATATCATTTTTGCTAATGTTTTAGTTGATCTACATTCATTGGCTGAAAGAGCAAAGCAAGCAGGTGAGATTTATGCAGGCAGTATATGTGTGACTATCACTCTGCGGTACTAATGGCATATTTCTTTAAATGTAAATAGAAAGGCAATCTAATTGAGTATATTTCCCACGAACAACCTGGATCAAACATCTTGGTAATTATGCAAAATGTAGAATATGAACAATGACACTGTCTGGAACATTTCAGATAATCAAATCTGGTCCTGGAGAGTTTCAAGACGCCATGAAATGGCTTGACATGCACACTTTTATTTCCCGTGTTGACATATTTACTTTTGAAGCATGAAGTTGAGGTGGGACAAATTTTCGAAGGGTCCCCATACTACGTTTAAGACTTCAGCAGTATAAAGTTATTGCAGAAATAGTAAGAGTAGTATGCTAGCTCATGATTTGAAACTTGCTATGACTAGTTGGCAGCATGGGGGTATTAGGAGGAGGGGCATTCTTATTCTAAAGATCATTTGATTGGACAAGTCATCAAACGTTTTGGTCAGTTTTCCTGGAAGGGAAAAACTATGAATTTTAAATGTGTATATCAGAGAATTTTTTCAACTTTTCACCTTGTACACTAGCATAAAAAGCCACAAAACTCCCACTTTCATTCAATGGGGCCTAAAGAGCCTCAGCGTTTTGATTAGCTGAATTTAAGCAGACATTCTACTTTAAAACTAAAAACTATTTTTCCCCCAAGATTTACAGATTTCAATTTCATATCAAATTTCATTGAGTAATCTTTAACAATATTCAAAAAAATAAATATGAATAAAATCGAAATGTTAAGTTTTATTAATTTAATTTTGTTAAAGATTGCAGAATTCAATTTGGTTTAAATTTGTTTGGGATTTGAAATGCGTAAATCTTAAAAACAGGCTTAAACGTCTTTTTGAGTGTACTTAATTGACTCAAAATGTCACATGCACCACATGATCGTTGGTTACAACTACTAAATGAAATATTAAAGCACTGAATCCAATGCCGGTGATAAACCATTGGTTTACTATTTGGTTAAATGTCTAGAGAGCTTTCCAAGAGTCTGAGATCTTAAAGGAATTTTCTGGGATCAATACAACGGAAGTTCAATAGACAACATTTGTGGCGTAATATTGATTACCACTAAAAATATTTGACTCGCCCCATGTTTATATATATATACACACATTTAAAAAGTGAGACACTTACAATGGAAGTGAATGAGGCCAGCACATAAACACTAAAATACACATTGTTTCAAAAGTATAGCCACAGGATGTAAACTTTATGTTAACATGATTTAACTGACCTTGTTTGTGAAAAATTATGTCCAATACTTACAAGGTTTAAATTGTCACGACAATGGAGTTGCAGTATTGGGTGTACCTTTACATGATATGGTTAGCATGCCATTTTAGCACACGGAAATCATTTTATAAACATGTATGATGTTTACATCCTGTGTAAGTGTGCCGCACAAGCCCTCAAAAGTGAAGCCAAAACATCTCGATCGCCCCCCCGGTGACTGGTCCTAGTATAGGTCATAAATCCCACCTCCCCATGTTATTCAACGGGACATGAGACCAACTAAACAATTAAATTACACTTCACATATCTTTTTTCCAAAGATAGTTTCTGTCATTTACTGTCGTTTCTATCACGTTGATGTCATTTCAAGTGTTTGTTTTCAAAACAAGTTTGTTTTTAGTTAGTTATTTGATGCTATAAAAACGGTGCTGTGACATCATGATTGACAGCTGTGATTGACAGGTTCTCTGAGCGAAGTAGTCACTGAAGCACCAACTGACTTTTTTTGAGCTTTAAATTTAATATCTACATTTCTATAATTAATTATTTCGTACTGTCAAAAGTGCAGGGGCGTGTGCTTGCGATTGATTCAGCAAGAGTGAGGGCGGGCCTTGATTTCGTGGCTTTACTTCCTGCTCACTACTGCGCAGGTCTGGTCCTGAAATCGCAACTGCGCAGACTCAAGCCCCAAGATGTCAGCGCCATATCGGGACACTGGCAGCTTCAGTTCTCACCAATGGAAATGAGCGAAGGGGCGTCGTCCATCTTTTTTTACAGTCTATGATCCTGTGACTATGCTTTTGAAACAATATGCATTTTAGTGTTTATGTGCTGGCCTCATTCACTTCCATTATAAGTGACTCACTGTAACCGTGATATTTTGCTCTTTTTTAAATGAAGGAGGGACGAGTCAAAACTTTTTTTTTGGTAATCAGTATTATGCCACAAATACTGTTGACTGAGCTAAACTTGTATTGGACCCGGAATATTCCTTATAATATCCCGCAAGGAAGGGATGGGGTGGAACCAATACGCTATATGCTCTGTATAACTTTTATAATATTTTTTGTATAGAATCTATATCTCAACATATATTAATGCCTTAAATTGTCACATTACGCTGTGGAACAGTCTGCAATAAAGCAAAATACAGCTTCAGACTGTAGCTAAAAATGCTAATAATTATTTAGTCATTCATTTAGTTCTCTCTGGTTTAAGTTAATTTAGCTCTGTGCCATCAGTCATATCGAACGCTGGTTAAATAACAGTCTTCTCTCAAACTCTTAGTAAAGTTCAGACCAGGGTGCTCACAGTACCTCCACACACACACACACACACTCACTCACTCACACACACACACACTCACACACTCACACACTCACACACTCACACACTCACACACTCACACACTCACACACACACACACACACACACACTCACACACTAGAAAAAGAAAGTTTTCCTTTGATGTAGGTGTTTCATAATTCCTCTATGGTTAAGTTATTGATGGTAATATTAAGAGAACAGAATATTGGAGAGTGTGAGGTCATAGTCATGTATGTGTGACATATTTATAGCAAATATTTGTGACGTCAACAATCTGGGGAATTGTCCTACCTAATCTTCAAATAAGTGTTTGACTGATTTTCAATGGGCAATTATGTGTTTCCATAATTATTACATTTAGTCCCGCCCCCAGTCCTGAATATGGGGTTGCGCTCTTGTTTATGACATCACTAAAGTCTCACTTCAGTTGTATTATGTGAATCTACTGGCAAGCGTCCAAGTTAAAGAAAACATTTTGGTAAAAGTGATTCAAATGTTAGAAAGTCTTCTTTGCGGTTGTTTCTGAATCTCAACTGCTTTAAAATAATGCCATGGACAGGTTTTTGAGATGTAAATGTAAAACTTGCTGGAAAACCACTGGTTCGCGTTTTTGTCTATTTTGCTCTGCAAGTTTTCCGGCAGCATTGCTTCAAACACACTTCTCACAACTGCACACACACTCACTCCAATACACACACAAGTCGCAGAGTTTGCTGTGGTTGCTCAGAGAAAACAAACTACACACACACACACACACAGGTCTGTATCCCCATCGACTGTTACCATAGCTGCACGGTTACCCAGGCATGTGAGGTAGATGATTTTGGGTCCGGGCTTTGTCGGGATCAGGTGAAAAGTCAAAAGCGACCTTTCAGAGGTTAGGGGTCGGTGGAGAGGTTACTTTCAGTCCCGGCTTTTTCTCCAGCGCTGGGAGTGACTTCCACATTGAGATGCTTCCTCTGGAGAGGACGAGAGGCGCTCTCGAGGCGATGAGCCTGAGCGATTCTCCTCTTCCTGGGACTGAGCTGAGGTGGTGGGGTGCTGGGGGTCCTGAGAGGTGGAGGGGGACAGTGCCCTCTTGTGGGGACAATGGGCCACCATATGTGTGACACTCTGACAGTAGTGACACTTCTTTGGCTGGGGCGGAAGGCCACACTCTTTAGCATGGTGGTCCAGACCTCCACAGTTATAACACCTACAGAAGACAAAAACATTTATTTTCATTTTCAATCCCACCTTTAAATTGTAAATTCAATGAAACATGACACTTTCAGCCATTTGGTTTATCACATGTATATTTTTTCCAGTTTTTTTAGTAAAATATATATGATTTTAGATCTTTGACTCAGTGCTTTGTGTTAGTATGAATATGCACTTTTATTGTTTTGAAGTGTGCATATCCTTTTATTTTTTTATTGATACATTTTATATTAATGAAGGAAAGTATTTTCCTGTGAATTTCCATTAAAGGGATAGTTCACCCAAAAATGAATATTCTGGTAATTTACTCATCCTCATGAGATCCATATGACTTTCTTTCTTCAGCAGAACACAAACAAATATTTTTTTGAAGAATATCTCAGCTCTTAGGTCCATAAAATGCAACTGAAGGGTGGCCAGAACTTTGAAGCTCAAAAAGCACATAAAGGCAGCATAAAAGTAATCCATGAGACTCCAGTGGTTAAATCTATACAGATTGCTATTTAAGTCCTTTATTACTTTAAATCTCCACTTTCACATACTTCTTTTGTTTTTGGCGAATCACATTTTTTGTACATGTCACCACCTACTGGGCAGAAAGGTGCATTTGCAGTAAATAACGACTTAAACATTGATGGATTTAACCACTAGAGTCATATGGATTACTTTTATGTTGACTTTATATGCTTTTTGGAGCTTCAATGTTCTGGACACCATTCACTTGCATTGTGAAGACCTTCAGAGCTGTAATATTCTTCTAAAAATCTTAATTTGTGTTCTGCAGAAGAAAGTCGTACATATCTGGGATGACATGAGGGTGAGTAAATGATGAGAGAATTTTCATTTTTGAAAACTATCACTTTATGGCATTGGAGAATTATATATATATATATATATATATATATATATATATATATATATATATATATATATATATATATATATTTTACAAAGCTTTAAGTGCAGTATATGCATATATATGTGTGTGTATAATATGTGTGTGTGTATATATATATAAATAAAAATAAAAAATATATATATATATATATATATATATATATATATATATATATATATATATATATATATATATATATATTTATTTTTTTTTAAATATTAAATGTGTATAATAAATTATTTTTAATATTTTCATAATTATATATTTTTAATAATTTGTCTGGATTTTTGGGCGGATTTTTTGTGAAATCCACTCATAACCAGCGTGTGTCACTAGGGGGCAGTATAGGATAAGCCATGACTAACTCCAGTAAAAGATGCCTGATAAACACTGAAAAATTGAAATAGAAATTTCTGGATAGTGTTCTCTTTATTTTTAGTTTTTATTTTATTTATTTTTCATGGACACTGTGCTACAAGCTGTGAAGCTTATTTTTTAATTATATATGAGTCATTAATAGAGTGTCAGCCCAGTAATTCCTACAATACATTTAAAAAAATATATCTCCATAGCCACCCCCAAAAAATATATATATATATATATATATATATATATATATATATAAGAGAACACTATCCAGCAATTTTTGTAAGAAATAACGACACAAGTGTTTACAGAGACCTTGTATGTTACCATGGAGCCATCGGTTACTTCGGAAATTCTGGTGCATGGAAACAAGCACGAGAAGGAAATGAAATTACTGACTCTAAATATAGAGAATCAGATCTTTCAGTGCCACTAATGTGTGTCTGTGTGTGTTTGTAGGAGAGAAAGTAGCGTCTCAATACCCTGACAGCACATGTACATCACCCAGACGTATATTTGATGTGTGTGTTTACATCTGGAAGAAGTATCTTTAACGTTGTTTGTTCATCTGCAATTAGTCTATAAAATGTTTCCTCTCGGATGTCAATAAGACATTCATGAGATGTTTATGATTTACAATGTATACCAGATAGCACACGTACATCTCTGAAGATGTTTGTTTTAGATCTTTTCATCTGGAAAGCATCACAATCTTATAAACATCTGCTAAACATCTTACAAAGATCAGATTTATAAACTTTCTAAATCATAAACGTCTCATGAATGTCTCATGAATGTCTTATTGACATCTGAGAGGAAATGTTTTATAGATGTAGATGTAAAATATTTGGACTCCTCCCTCTTTTAAAAAAAAGAACAAATCTGGGTTACAGTGAGGCACTTACAATGGAAGTCAATGGGGCCAACCTGTAAACATTAAAATACTCACTGTTTTAAAAGTTTAGCCACAAGACATAAACAATATGCTTGTTAACATGGTTGCAGAGTCATAAAATTACTTACTAACCTTTTCTATGTAAAGTTATAGACTATTTTACAACAACAAAAAAAAAAACAACTGTAAAAATGACTATATAAACAACTTTACAGCTCAAACAATACATGAGTTTTAACAGAAGAATTAATGTGAGTGCTTTTATAAAATTATAAGCTTCACATTTCTGCCTTTAAACCCTCCAAAAATAAGCCCCATTCACTTCCATTGTAAGTGCCTCTCTGCAACCTACATTTTTGCTCTCATTTTTTTAAGGAGGGACAAGTCAATTTATTTTTGTGGAAATCAACATTATTCCACAGATGCTGTCGATTGATCTTAACTTGTATTAAACCTGGAATATTCCTTTAAGCAAACCCATTTTAAAATCCCCTGATAATTGATGACAAAGGTATGGATTTATATAAACTGTGTCTAGATGTAGAGGCGACCGTCCTTTTAGTTATCATAAAACAAAACTATACATTCTGTATTTAAAGACACATTTTAGAGTTCATCTTAGACTGTCAGAAGTTTATTTGAATGACAGAAAACACACTAACACTATGCCAAAAAAAACTTGAATCGGGGCCCCCTCGGTCGTTTTCATCGTTCCCTTTCGGGCGGCCGTCGCGAATCCCCCTTTCACCTCGGGCTGCAACCTGTGTGTATCCGCAGTGACTGTTTACAGCCTCTAGGTGGCAGTGTAGTTAACCAAATCATGTACAGTAGCTGCTGCGTGTAGACTACTGGTTTAAAAACAATACTTTACACAAGTGTACGGTGCACAAGCTTCTACACCACTTAACTTATATTGCACATGTGTGAATTACATCATTATGACATCATCAATTTTAATTCCATGGCAGAAGTCAGAGAACACTAGTGAAATGGTTATATTTAGCTTTTTTTATAATTTGAAACAAATGTTTTAATTAAAATGTATAATTTTATTATAACAATTTGTGTGAAAATGTTAAATTGTAAATAAACATGAATTACATTTTTAAAAGGGGGTAAAATCTCCTTTGACTTTAGTTTCTCCCTATAGCAACAAAAACTACATCAGCAATTTCCTTAACGCTTGTTTTTCACTATGAACAGCAACATTTTCCTGATCCATGACATCTTTGCATGTGGTATGTAAAGATTGATTTTGAGGTAATTTGATCTAATTTTTTAAATATTGCAACATTATGTAGCTAATAAAACTCCCTGAAATCAACACATTTATTTTGAGACAAAATACTTATCATTTTCAGTTTTGACATTTTTTAATAACTGTCCAATAAGTGAAAGGACGATCTTAATTTGTTACTCATAAAAGCATATTGCAGTCTCATGCGGCATTAGCTGACAAATTTTGCAGTATAACTATTGCCCCTATACCTACACAATATCACTATAACCCCCCACCAGGGACGGATACCCGACCGGGCCAATGGAGGCAGTGCCCAGGGGCCCTTGACTGCCCAGGGGTGCCCTGCTCTTTATGGCTGCGCGATCAAGTTTGGTGATCCCCCGCTTGAAAACCCTTTCGGGCATGAACAACGAACCCCCCCTGGAGATAATTGGCCCCAGGGCCTTTGCAAGTCATAATCCGTCCATGCCCCCACCCCCCCCCACCACTTTTTTTTAAAACTGAATTTTCATCAAAACAAACTTCCGTTGTTATTTTCTTAATACATTTTGTGACCATAAAAAAAGCACATTTTCTTTAAGGTGTGCCTTTAGCCCTTTTGTCCCCTATTATGTGTTTTGGTTTAATGCCAGCATGCATTCAAACAGGCATGAAATCCACAAGTTTGTGCAAAACCTGACGATCATGTTATCCAACATTATTTGATAATGTACCACGATGGAAGCGAGTAAATCTGACCTTCTGAACAAAGGAATCGACGTGGTCAACGTCACAATTTTGCTAACATTTGATTAATCGCCTAGAAATAGTGCAGAACATTTCTTCTTCACTTTACATCAGAACTTTGCCTTAAATATTCATATTTTCTGTTTATACGCAAGTTTGAATGATAAAACAACCCCAGAATTTGCCCCACGGATTATCTTTGAAAAACGTCAAGCTGAAATCCTAAATATAATACGCCAGAGTTCATTTTCACATTTGTCCAATGATATCACAACAGCCCAGACTGCTAAACATAGACAGAACCATTCATCTAAACTCATAGATCTATAGAAGATCATGTGATTTCATTGATTACATGATCTTCATCTCTCAGAATGACCTGTGAAGACCAACAGCTGAATACTCAAAGGCTTCTGTTTATATAATGAATTAAAGTTTCTTTTAATGACTGTTCAGTGACTTGACACATCACATATCTTAGTGAGATCAAGTAATTACCCTATTGTCCTAATGTACATACACTTTCATCTTTAAGAAACTTCTATAATCCCACGTCCATCTCTCTGTTCGCATGACTACAGAGATGGACTATAGTGATATAAACAGCTCACCCACACCAATGCATGTACATACACTTATAAATAGCTTTATCATAACAGACTGAAAAGACACATTCCGTTTGTCCATTTTTTGTTCAAATCACCATGGCAACAGAATGTGGACAACCGAGTCACAATCAATGAGAATCATTTGAGAACAGAAAAATGCACCATCTTCCACAAAAGACAAAATACTAGCTATAGTTCATGTTGCTTTACGGAGCATTATTATGTATTTCATACATAATAATTATTTAACGCAGAGCTGTTTAATTGATACATAAATATTGAGACTATTAAACCTGTAATGCACGGAGACATCCAATCCAAACCAACAAGGGTTTGTAAAATTGTTCATTCTAATGTGAAACGAATTTTGATGAAATAATCCTGTCTGCATTTAAGATGTCAATTAAATGGGCTACCACATGATCAAATGCAACTAAATTATTTTATATAAAGGAAGATTAAAAATACAGATTAATTTGTCATACTAAATAATTTGTGTAACTCTGTTGGTTCAAACAATTCAAATAGAAGCTGAATTTATTTTGTTGAAAGTGTTTGATACATTGAGGTTTAAACATGTTCCTTAAATAAATTAAAAAACATTTGAAAAGAAATGTGCATTTATAATTTCCAACATACAGTACGTGCATATGTACATCTATACTTTAAACAACGTATTAACTTTCAACTAAAATCACAAGAAATACAACCATTAACTAAGCATTTTTTTAAATAATTATTATTAAATGGGATAACCATTTAATAACAATTCATCATTTCTTAAACGGCCCTTTTCCCACACATTTCCAGAAAGGACTCACAATTTAATCATTAAACAATTATTTAAATAAATGATTAATTACATGATGAAATCGTAAAAAAAAAAAAAAAAAAAAAAAAAATTAAATAATTACATTCATCATTAAACCACTAAATAAATCCATAAATGCCCCTTTATTTTATTTTAGAACTATTTAAGCACCAGCTTCGCCTCTTTTTATTTTCAGGGTTATGTTATCAAAGTAGGACGTCCTATTCCATAATGACCTTCTCTCACAGAATCAACCCCTTAGACAATGTTACATTCATTTACAGCATTTATTCTATTCAACATTTTCTATGTGGGTTCAAATAAAGTGATTACAACGCTTTATTTGGCAACTTCATCTGCAAGAAAGCTCATCCATAGTTGCATTGTGAAACACGCACCTAAACACTATGACCAAGTCCAGAGAAATTTGGAAAGGTGACTGATGTGCCAATGACTTTTTCTCATGCTAAACATGAATGTAAACCAGTTCTAAAATGAAATACAAGGGACTTTTATTCATTTAATTATTGATTTCATGATTAATTTCATTATTATATCGTTTTTTTTAACAATGTGAATATGTATTTAATGATTTATAAAAATATTTATTTCATGATTTAATTTTGACACTCAATAAACAAGTAAACAAAACTAAAACATGAAGATATAACTATAAATAAAGGTATATGTTTGTAAGGTTTCGATTTTGTCTATTCATAAAATTAGGAAGCATCTATTTTAAATATTCTACTAATTAAAGACTTACAATAATTATTCATTCCAATTATTTATTATTGTTTCTTGCAATACCTATCATTAAAAAATAATCACTATTAAACTATTACAATTATTAATCTTACTATTATATTATTCAAAAAATATATCATTTTATGACTATTATTATTTATTATAGTAAAACTTTTAAAAGCATTATGAATCTAGAGGTTTGGAAAGACCACAAACAGCTGCTTAGGTCAGAATATAACATTTCCAAAAAAGCACGAGAGCCGGCGTACAGTCTAGCACCCATGGAAAATTAATTAACTCATTAATTCGGAACGAAAACAGCACAATGTGAATAAATGAACAGCTATTTTAGCTCATTTGTGTCTGTTTAGTTCTTTGCCGACACTTGAATGAGAAACAACACGTAAAACTACATATCCCATCATGCCCAGCGGACTCACCGGTCTCCCTTTGGTTTACGTTTGAGGGGCGGGGCCTTCCCTTTGGGGCGTCGGTCACTGCCAGAGCAGGGGCCCCCGCCGGGCCCCGTGACCCTGAGCGACTCCAGACCTTTACTCGACCTCTTGAAGGTGAATTCCACCTGCTCACCCTCCCGTAAGCTCCTGAAACCCTCCATCACCAGCTTACTCTAAACACACACACACACACACACACACACACACACACACACACAGCATAATTTCATTACAGATGTCTTACATCACAGACAGACACACTCATACAGTGGGATCCAAAAGTTTGAGATCACTAGTAAAAATTCTTATAATTTGCATTATTTTCCTAATGGATATTTTTTCCATAACAAATAATATTATCAGCATAACAATTAAGTGAAAAGTTGAAAAGTGAATTTCACGATTTCTTTGCTAAATGACAGCATGCACTTGAGTCCCTGTGTGAAACCTGATAATCCATGTTATCCCAAATTTGCAAGTCTTTTTTTCTCTTTTGATTGGCATTTTTAATTTTCTTTTATTTCATCCCAGATTTTCAATGCGGTCTCAGACTTTTGGACAGTGAGGAGTTCTCAGTATCATCTAAATTCTTTATAAATTAAAACTATACATTATAGGATCAATACTGACAATTTGTCTGTGTTGCAACTTTCAGAAATGTGTTCTGCATGGAATTTAATTTTACTGTTCAAGTATAATTAATTCTATAATAAAGATCACAGCTCAGATATAGTGCAGGACTAGAGAGAAATGACCGACATCTAAAGATTTAGTTCACATTTGGACAACTGTCAGTCTAAAGCAAATGAACGTGAGAAGGTTGTTAAAGTTCATGCAGCAAATAACCGTAGTTTAAAGTCATTTCAGACAACAAATTTGTGATTCTAGATAAAGTTATTAATGAATACTAATGAACAAGGTTGATTATTCCGGTTCATGTTGCTATGGAAACATTATTCATCAGTTCAAAACTCAAAACCCATAATCTCAGAAGCACTATTAATTACTACTAATTCATTTAATTAAAATGACAGAAACTTAAACGGCACAGCGTGGGTAACAATAAAGTGTGATGATTTCATTCACTTTAAAACTGATTTACAGAATATTCAGTGGCTACAAAATGCCATATTTTCACACAATTGTTTTAGTTCTACAATTTATTGCGATTAAATGAACAGTGAAGAAGCCGTGATACTTACTGTAATGTGGTAGCCCGTTTCTTTTATATATATTTACAGATTAACTGTAATATTCTGATGTCCACATGTGTTCTTTGGTTCAAAGCTGCACTGCGGCATGAATTAATTGTGTGGTTGCAGTTTCGCTGGTTTATTTGGCAGGTTTTATTGTCACTTGTTTTGTAAGGTTCAGAGTTTATTTTAATTTTGATATCGAAAATTATAATTCGATGTTGAGTTGTAAGATCTGTGAGTGCCTGGCTAACATAAAAATCATATTTCTTAACTAGAATCAAAAGCATCCTGACTTATATAATTGTTCAAACACACACAGAACTGGCGACGGGCTAAAATTAGCAATCCATATCGAGAGAGCATTGGGTTTATTAAGTATTATACAAACCTCTTAGAGAACGCACTCTGCCAGGAAAACCTACAATATATTCACACAAACATATCCAGTGAAATGTACAATAAACTCGGTTTATATTTCCACAGAAAATACATCTACGAACGCTGTATTTAATCATTTCAGTATAATTAGACGACATGTTCCACTCATGTAAAAATTCTTATGAAAGAATTGTTTTATTAAAATGCAACCTTTTAGTATTATCATTAATACACTTAAAATGGCCATATAATGAATACACTGTATTCATTTTTATAGACAGACAGACAGACAGACAGACAGACAGACAGACAGATAGATAGATAGATAGACAGACAGATAGATAGACAGATAGACAGACAGATAGATAGACAGACAGATAGATAGATAGACAGACAGATAGATAGACAGATAGACAGATATTTTCCTCAAAGTAACCGTTGAGCCTTTAATTACGATTTTTCTTTTAATTAAAAAAAATCATGAGATTATTTTTTTTATTATTACAATCTTTTGGCAGCCGTATATGTATACCTTCTGTTTGAATCCACCCAAAAACACAATTAACTCAATTACTTACAGCATGGTGAGAATAACAGGAGAGGTTTGTAATAATGTTCTAAATTGTATTTAACATAAAATAATGAAATTGAGTTTTAAATTACAACATGACAAAATTAACTTAAAAGACTTAACCAATAAACACAGTTACATGAGCATTGTGTGTGTGTGTGTGTGTGTGTGTGTGTGTGTGTGTGTGTGTGTGTGTGTGTGTGTGTGTGTGTGTGTGTGTGTGTGTGTAGAGAGAGAGAGAGAGAGAGAGAGAGAGAGAACTGGTTCTATTTATTCATGAAAACAACACTCAGTAAGTGAAAAAGACACATCAGATGTAAAGAGTAAAACGGAAGGCAAGAAAAGACAACAGACAGAAAGCAAAATCCAGAGATTGCCACCAAAAGGCTGGACATATTTCACACACACTCCCCTCCTCCACAGGTTTTCATCCTTTACTGTGACCTATGACCTCAGCCCAACCCCCTTCAAACACACACACACACCGGCATCCCCTTTCCCTGCATTAAATTAACAACACACACTCGCACAGTTTTTGATCTGCTGACACGCACTACATCACTCCACCGATAGCAGCCAGAAATTAGCTCAGACTAAGAAATCCTAAAATTGTGTGTAAAGTAAATATGTTTAACTTCATTATGATATGTTCAATAGAAAAACAGTTTATTCATGAAAACAACATTATATATATAAGTTACAAAGTTTCACTCTTAAAATGTTAAATATTCTCATAAAAAATATTTTTTTAAGATCACTTTCTTGGGCAAAGAAAAGTTTGACTTAATAAACCCAAACTGGCTTTCTGAATGTTATTTCCAGCACATTGTTTTCTGTGTGGATGAATAAATGTGTCTAATTTCTCTTAATTGAAATTGAAAGTCTCTTGATTTTAGATGTAATGGACAAGCATTGAGTTTATAGATCATTATATAAGCATAATAGAAAAGCAACTCGGCCAGAAGAGTCTCTTTCTTAAAACACACTTAGGGACGGTTCAGATTCAAACGATTTTATTCATCTCCATTTTAATCAAACTGGATCAGTACAGAAAATTAAATGGAAAAAAAAAACTATTTTATAAACTTTATAAACCTACAGAATAAAGCTCAACCCTGATTAATGAGAGTTGTGCATTTAGAGGTCAAAATGAAAAGAAAAAACACACACAAAAACAAGTCAATCATTACAATTGTTGCTTATTCATTTAATTAAAACATATTTAAAAATAAAAATAGTTTTGAACTTTTGTCCTGGGACAATTTAATTTGAAAAACATAATTCAAAGTTTGAAACTATGAACTGACAGCACAACACACCTCAAAATTACATTAAACATTCATGCTTTTGGCAGATGTTTTCTTTTAAAAGCAACTTACTAAAGAGTTTTTAAGGTTCTTATAAGGCTGAAAAAATACTACAATTAAACTATGAATAAAAGCAATAATACACAGGGCTTTTTCAAATCTAAGAATTAAAGTTAAACCATTGAAATGAAAATGCAATGAAAAAAAAGTGAATATTGTCCATAGATTTCAGTACTACAGAACTACTATCAAACTCTTGGATAGTGACTGCATGTTTGTGTCAGATCAGTAGCTCCACCCACTCACTCGCCCTTCAGCCCTAATATGGGCATAGCTAAAGGAGGAAGTCATGTGATCGCCAGCTTCTGTTCCCACTCAACATGAGAAATAAAGAAATGATAAATGCAGAAGAGAAAAAAAATTTGAAGTGGATGGAAAATAATGTAAATACTTAAGTCAAAAAAGAAGTACTGTTGTAAAGAAATAATGCTGGACAACAGCACTAGTAAAGGCAGGTAATGAACTATTCAAATAACACGTCCCCATGATATATGTTCATATTTCTTAAAGTATGATAGAACCGTTTATAGAAATACTTCCTTAAATTACAATACAAGCATATTAATGTTTTCTTTAAGTTGCACAATTCAAAACAAACATCGTAACAGAGATGACCTTCTAGTCTGTATGTGTATTATGTCTGATATTCCTGCTATTATGAAGCTCAATAACCCCTCTTTAGATTCAAGATGCTTTATTGGCATGGTAAAAACTTTATACTGCCAAAGCATTAAAACCTTATATATATATACACACACACACATGCACAACATAATGCACTTATTATGAATAATTAGATAAAGCGTCTCTATCCATCTATAATATAATGCATGTAAACTAGCAAACTAAAATGTTTGGAGTATTGATTGTTGAAAGAGGGAATGCAATTATGCAGGAAGAAAAGTTGGAGGAGAGGAGAGATAATTGTGCCATCTTGGCCAGTTAGAAGTGTTTGCTCCTCCTTGTTTCAATTTTAAGATCTCCAGGCTGCTTTGTCAACCGATGCGGTCATCCGATGTTTTAAAAATGGTGTAAAAAGATTAATTATTTCATTTGAGTAAAATTTTATTTTAGCAATTGGCCACATGCTCTCTAGATATTGGCATCAGTCTTTCCCCCTAAAATAAATGTTTTAGCATTATTAGAATTAAAATAGTATTAATTAGTCATATTTTTTTGTCTTTTATTGCACCGATGCACCAATGTATCTTCCAAAGGTATCAGCCAATAAAAGCAATTATCGGACATCATGATTGTTTAAAATCTGCCGATGATCAGGGCTGATTAAATCCTGTCAAAGGGGCGGAAAAGTGCATCAGACAATGAATTCACAACTTGTGCGCCGTGTGAAAGAAAATGTCTCATGTGGAGTTGCCGTTTGTAAACTCTGCACTGTTTAATTTCATGAACTGCAGTTCAAACATTTTACATTTATTCATTTGGCAGATGCTTTTATCCAAAGCGAGTACAAAACTTTGAACACAACTCATTTGACAGCTCACCTGAGCTCAACACAGCAAGAAATAGGATGAGTTTGTTCAAGCTGAAGCCTCTTCAACTAAAAAGGGTCACGCTTCATCATTAAGAACTCATTTAGGACTCATTTAGGACTAGTTTATGTGAGTGAAGAACATTAAAAAATTAAGAAATCTTACCAATTTAATGTGAGACTGACAGAAAGCTATTTATACTTAATTTGATGTGTTAACAATGTGCTTTTTTGTTTCAGTGTTTTGTTTAAAACTGAGACTTTACTCTGAAACTTTGAAAACTTGTAGAGAAAAGTTATTATTTAAATGATTTAAAGCACAACCACCAAACTATCGTTATTAGCAGATGTTGATCTAAATAACTGTATCTTGGTATCAAAACTTGTATTGTGCATCCCTAATGTTACACATATTTTATAGACATTTTGCATACAAATCATTTTGCAATATTTAGCTGACTTCTGGGGACAAATTTGTCACCAAACTAAACACACAGAATTAACTGAACAACATGTGAACTAATCAGTGCACACACAAACTCACACACCTACAATGATAATGTCATATGCAGTAACACACACACACACTCACAACATAAACAGACACATGAACATTCAAGCAGGAAGACTCACAAAAACACGCATGCACTGCACACACATCACGGACAAACATGCAGCACTATGGGAGGTATAGCATTCAGAATAGCAAACACACTCCTAATGAAACACACACATGATTGGGAGTGTGAGGGCCGGCTGAAGCCACGCCCCCTTCTCCTTATTTGTCTTTTAACGAAATTCCTTTTTTAAAGAATGTTGAAGGACCCCAACATCCCAACCACCCACACACACTCACTGCTCTTTAAACACACTATTGCACCGTGTGTAAAATGCTCTCTCTGTCTTTTTCACACACTCACACAGACACACACACACTCTTATTATTTCTCTATTTCCTGTGCTGGAGTGAACATACATGCACACATACATACTTTTGGCCACAAAAGGGAACCAAACTCAGAAAGGTGAAACACAGGAAGTGAATTCATGGATTTGTTGTAGATCTGAAACAGAGGAGGACCGCGTGTGTGTGTGTGTGTGCGTGCGTGCGTGCGTGTGTGTGTGTGTTAGTAGTAGTAATAGGTGAGATTTGGGGGACAATTGCATTACTCAGACCACTTTAAATATACCTGCCTTCCTTAAGTATAAAAACACACACAAACAATAGTATAATTTAAATATATATATATATATATGTATGTATATTGAGAATGATTATATCTTAGTATCAATTTTAATACAAGAAGTCAAAGTGTTATTTGGGGGCAATTGTAACACAATAAATTATATTTACACCATTGTATCTCAAATTAAAGCACATACTGTATCAACCTAATAAATAAGTTATTTTTAGTCTTAGTATCTTACAGAGTAGACCAAAGTGCTGAACAATCAGCATAAAAACAACATAAATGACCAAAAACGACATAAAACATAAAACAACACCACACTTAACATCACAGCACACAAACCATTAGAATAAGAAGCCAAAGAAAATATCAGTAATCTGTATATCAGACTAATAACAATGTTATTCCTTTAATACTTATTAAACATTATTGAATAGTTTTTGCCTTTATACTAATTATACTTAATTCTTTAAGCTGTCAGTAGGGCTTCAAATACTTAAAGAAATAATCAAGATTACAATTACAGCAGCCACAATTACTTAAAGATGGATTTTGTCATTTGTATGTGTTAAAATACTTTATTCTATCCCAGCTGAATTTGGAGACCACTGTAAGTAAGCTAGAACTGTAAACACTGTGTCTCTGTGGCGCTATACAAATTCCTCTGTTTGTTTTGAGCGACCCGACACAACAACATTGACTCAACCAATGGCATGAGTCGGGAGCGGGACTATCTGTTTGTCCAATCAACAGCAAACAAGGCGTATTCAGAAAGCTGTTTGAAAACAAAAGTTAATTTATGCAATTCCATTCAGTTGTGCAGAAATGACACACTTCAGCTTTAACTAATCATGAAACGTGTCGATTGCTGCCGCTCCTGTTGCAACAACATTTTTTACTTACAACCTGTTTGTTTTTTTAATTACTCGAATTCTGTGTATAATTAATTCAAAATGTTAATAACTGTTTTTTATGCTGCTAAGACTGCCAATGTGATGTTAATTATTTAGGCTCTTGATTTATTGATGTATAAAACAGCACTAAAGTAATTCAAGAACACTGTGTTCTGCTTATTTGGATGTGTACTTTACATAAATATTGCCACACACAAAAGAAGTACATAACTGAAGGAATAATCAACAATGATGATGGTCATAATCGTGCAGCCAGCTGTCAGGAATAATATGTGTTTAAAGCAAAAATCTAAGCAGTACCTACATTATATTTATTTGAAATGGTAGTTTTTACTCAAATATAGTGATCTAAAAGTAAAAAATGGTCTTCAACGAGACGATTTAAATATGTTCATAACATATTTTGAAGATTCAATCTTTCAGCTCATTAATGCAATTTCTATTTCATAACTCCAATTGACTCCAATCTCACAACTTTTGGTGTAGTGCAATGTAGTCGGTTTGATTATGACATTAAAAAAACTATTATGAGTAGAATAAAACCAGTTAATTTAACAAAGTGCATTCTTAAGTGATTTGTAATTGATTGACAGTGTTAGCTAAACTGTATATCTACACAACAACCTAGAGATAAAATCAAAAGCATCAAAACTTTAGACAGCAGAAGAAATTTACTGGGCATCCAAAACAAATCATTTCTAATTAAATAAACTTCAAAATAAACATAAAAAGTTACAATAAAGAGAATCAGTTGTGCTTTATATCGAAACAGAGATAAAACTACTGAGCATGTGCTGAATGAGTGTCAACACTCTAGATTGTTTGTTTGTTATTGAAGAAATTTGGTGTAATATTTGCCCCCTGATACAATTGCCCCTCGAGTATGAGGATGAGACACACCCAGGTGAATAATCAGCCATACACACTCTTTACTACAGAGAGAAAGCATGCTTTCTTCTTCTCACAAACATACATTCACAATGCACAACGGCAGAAACCCCTACATAATACATGCACAGCCTGCACAACATCATAAAAGCTATATTTCAATGTAGCATGAGCCCACATATGCATTCACTATTCCGAAACGGCGAGCACAAATACACTTTTGCATCAGAGGGAAATGCAAATCTTTATCTGGGACAGCTGCATGTGCCATTAGGCTGTGAAACAAACACAAATAATAGTACCGGTCTTTTTACAGAAACAAGTATCAGCATTATGTTTTGTACAGTAAGCACAGTGTTCGGTTCAAAGGTATTTGAACAAATAAATGCATGGATGCTGGAATCCGTGTATATTCAACCAGACTAAAGATAATAATAGATCAGAAACATACATGGAAAGCATGTATGAATGAGCGAGTGGCCACAAAAATAATCACAATGCATATGTTAGGACCGCAGGTTCACCTAATGTTTGTTTGCTGCTTTCAAACACAAGGCATACATGCACAAAGGAAACACGTAACTAAATTTACACAAATGTACAAAGCCAAAGCGAAAAGAAATAAAACTATACAGCTCTTCCAACTGACAGACACAAACCTTCCAAATAATCAATATGCTTTCAAATACTCAAGATATGAAGAAAAAATGGCAGCTTCATTTTCCAACTACATTCAGCAGCAATGTCACAGCAAAATAGCTTACTTCATACTAATATACCTGTTCTTCTTATCATCATAATAATAATTGTTGCATGTATCCTTATAAGAACAACTGAAATGTTACATGCTTAAGGAGTGTTCAAATTGTAAATATCATTCAGATCATGAATTTGTCTGTTTATGAGTGTGGTAGAAGAGTTCAGTGGTGTTATAGCACAATTTGCATCATAGAAATTACCAGATTTCACATATAGATATCTGGTTTAACGTATTTCAAAATAATGGTAATCCAGTGCATTTATTATGTATTGATTAGTATAATGTCTAACCGCCGATATGGAGCTTCCATTTGATTTCAACCATTAGATTGATAAGTGCATCTCTGGATATAAATATTTATTTCATAATTTGACTATTATATATACAATGTATGAATTATTCATAAAATTAGTAAAGCCATGTAACAGCCTGTCAGCCTGTCTGGCTGCTGCCTGTCCAAATAAACTGCATTTCCCAGAATGCACTCAAGTTTTAGGGCTGCTACTGTAATAGGTTCATATGGGAATCTGTTAAATCATTCAGAAAAATTAATTGCCATACATTATATTATATTCACCTAAAGAAAATATTTAATTAAACTCACATTACATTACATTTACATTTATGCATTTGGCAGATGCTTTTATCCAAAGCGACTTACAGAGCACTTATTACAGGGACAATCCCCCCCGGAGCAACCTGGAGTTAAGTGCCTTGCTCAAGGACACAATGGTGGTGGCTGTGGGGATCGAACCAGCATCCTTCTGATTACCAGATTACCAGTTATGTGCTTAGACCACTACACCACCACCACTCACTGCAAGTAAAATGGAAATAACTTAATGTTTTACACATTTTCTTTCACTGTATTCCAGCTCCATAAGAGTGCATCTAAATGGTTTCATAAAAATCAATAAAAAACAAAAACATTAAAAATAAAAGACAATGATGGCACACCATATTTTCATTAACCGTAGCATGCATCCATAAAGCAAGATCTTTCACTATAAATAAATTAAAATTGCAAAACCACTTTGTTACACATTTATAAAATATAAATAAAACACAGTTTATATATATATATATTATATCTTTTTTTTTTTTTTTTTGCTTTAGTGGTCTTAATAAAATACAAATGTATTTGTAATTATAATTAAAACAAAGTGTATATACTGTATATAGATATATATATATATATATATTGTTTTAGTGGTCTTAATAAAATACAAATTAATAAGTAATTTAAATACTACAATATTAAGTAAAGCATGCAGGAAATGCACAATTGTGACTTTAATAGCATCAAGATCTTAATTTGATTTAATCCTAAAAGTTATTTTAGAAGTCAGACAGTCAGACAGACAGACAGACAGATAGACAGATAGACAGATAGATAGATAGTATCAAATTATGTTACTGCTTTTGCAACATTTTTAAGGTTTATAAAAATGCCACATTATTATAGTGCAGATGTCTCCAGATGTGTTTTGTAATGTTAAGTCACAGGAAGCAATTTGTATCTTCATATTTGCCCACCGGTAAATATGTAACACTGCTTGACAGTAGGCTATTGTCTACAATATACAAAACAGGAACACAATGTAACAGCAACATAAATCAGCAAAACAACATTGAACAGAGTTGAGTGTTAATGGACTGCATAAAGAAATCTCCATGACATTTAAAGACTCATAGAAACTCCAGGAAAAAAATATTAAGCTTATGGGTAGCATATATAACATATATGTGCATGTACTGGGTTTAATTCAGTTCTGAATATCCATGAGCGATGTGGCCTATAGAAGAAGGAATATGGTGCACAAGAGAGAGGGGGTTTCTGAACTATAGCTACACACGTGAAAACAAGAGAGCACGTGATGTTCAGTACGTTGATTCACCCCAAAAACGCGACACATTCTTCGAAGATCAGTCTGCTTATATGCAGTGTTTAAACATGGCTACATGAGACACATTTTCCGACATGTTGGCAGATTTATCAGCCATGTTCCTGCGAGGTTACTGAATAGATCTGAGTGTCAGAGGTCTATAGCCTACTGTTTCTCTCTGTTCTTATTCTAAGGTTACTTTAAGAAGTGCACCGTATTAAACCACGCAGCCCGGGTGTTTACTCCTAATAGAGCTGTTTCGGCCTAAAGATGTGTTTTATTTGGCGTGAGTAATGCGGCTCTTAAAGTGACAGGAGATAAAAACACGAGCGCACGTTTACTTCTGCTCTCCTCGAACACTTCTGCTGATGTCAATGAGATGCGACAGATAACGTGAAAAACAGACCGAAATGTGTCGGGAGAACGGGTAAAATCGGTCACACGTATTTTAAATGAGCTGATTCGGGAACTTACTTGGTGAACGAACACGTCCAGCGGAGGGTCCACTGGCTTCCCCTCGCTGCTGGTCATCGATATAAATCCAAACCCCATGCGGACATTAAACCACTTGCAGTAACCGGAGCCAGCCAGAATCTGCGGAGGAGTCCTGGCGCGGTCCGACCCGCCACCTCTGCGCGGCCCTCCTGTGCGGTCAAGGGAGAAAAGCCCAGTCAGCCGTGATGATGACGTTCATGTGTGTGTGGGTGCTCGTGGTTGTGTGTACATCTTAATGAGATTTATACTCGGTTTTCTTTACACATTGATCGTGGATCGTGGCAGCGTTTCTGATGGAAATCCCCAACTACTCCTCAACAACACGCATACATCCAGCCGCCACTGCGCACTTATCTGTCTACTCTACAACCCAAACCCACCCCCTAGAAAACTCAAGAAACTCAATGAAAAGTGGAGCTACACTTCTAATGAGATGGCGCATTGCCTGCATTACGATTGTTCAATGTGCCCTAGTTAGTACACTATGTAGCCTATATTGTTACGGCCGCTGGCACACTGGCGTGGGGCAGGTGTGCACACGTCCCCCTTACCATTGGAGCAAACGGCCATTCATCACGCGCACAAATCGCGTAAAAAAAAAAAAAAAGCGCGGGGCGCGTGCAAGAATACGAGCCTCCTTCTGAATGTATGCAAGTGAAAAGAGAAATAAAAAAAGCATCGTAACCTTCGGCCATGTTTCCCCGCGGACCCTCCGTTCCAAAGTTCCAGCGAAATCGTTTCCTCCGTGAAATGGGGTGATGCGCGTCACTGTCGATCCGACATTCCGATTTCCAGCGTGGACAAATTTAGCGCGCATGGTACGGCGTGCGTCTCCTTTTTGGATATTTGGTCATGTCTCTTGAGTCTTTTAACATCTCCTATTCTCTCTCTCTCTCTCTCTCTCTCTCTCTCTCTCTCTCTCTCTCTCTCTCTCTCTCTCTCTCTCTCTCTCCCTCCCTTGCACATTCGCTCTCTCTCTCTCTCTCTCTCCCGCTCTTCGTTTCTCATTCGCTCGCTTGCAGCGCTGCACACGTGACTCCTCCGTGAGCCCGGGAGAGGGAGCGGACTCGGAACCGAGCTCTACCTCCGAGTCACGGAAAGCATCTCCGTTTGAACGGATTACATTTATAAACATGTATTACAATGTCTTTATAAGAGCTTTTGACTTGCAAGTCCTGAAAGTCTGTAGAATGGCCATTAAAAAGTCCCAGCAACAAAACGAGCATTTTTGGGGGGATTTTTTATTTCTTTTTATTTTAATGCAACTATTTTAATGGTGCGTTATGTAACCAAATTCCAACCGCTGGTAACCACAGTCATCATAGGCTACTTTTGGAGCCATGACAGTAAATACGTGTGTAACCCTTAATATCTAATTATCTCGCAAAGTGTTTGCGGGACAAAAACTCGTTTAATACTCGTTTTATCGGGGAAAGTAGCTTATTGGGACATTTCGCGGGTCACTTTAAACTGTAACAACTGTCTTATTGCATAACCTTAGGCACCCACTTTGTGCCATTGACCAAAAGGACGGTCGGATATCAGATCTGTAAACAAACTTTCCTTCCGCCTAAAAACACTTTAGAAAAATAGTCTACGTTTATGCATTTAATGCATTGTGAATAAATGTAGGCTTTCGTTTATCTACAACTAGTGTTTTTATGTTTCTTCTTATCAGCTATGTCGTTTAAACGTTTCCAAAATGTACTATTGTTTGATGGGAAATAATGTCTCCATGGTTTATTGCTTGATAAAGGACATTTCAGCTTTCTTGGGAGCTATAAAAGTCAGACTTGATGGGGGAGAGAGTAGCATTGATCCAAAACAACCAGCAGTCATCCAATTGATTGTTGTATTTTAAGTATTCTAGGACATGTGCTGTTTTACACAAAGCTAAAAGTATGAAGGCAAACACAATTCTAGGATGAAACTATTGACCAGATTAAATTCAAATCGTCACTTTTTGATTGCGGAGCTTTTGGGGTGTATTTGATTTGAATGCTCAGTTCACCAACTGTGGCCAAATAATAGAAACTTTGCTGTCAACTTAGTACCAACTGAAATGATTTGCCCCTGCTATATTAGCGGGTTCTTCCCATTTCTATGAGAAGTTCGTTTAGAAAATGTGTTTCTTTGCTTCTCACAACCTCATGATCAAACCTGGTGCCAGAGGATGTTTTTCTCTCTTCGTCTTTGAGTCAGAGGAAAAACACGTTAATCAACGACTACCCCCACCATCTCTACACCCCGCCCACTTTCTCCCACCCCCACCCACTCAATATCGTCCACCCTCCGGAATTCACCCCTGCCCCCAAACCCCATCTCCCCCTGTGCCAGCTCTGGTGTAGAAGATGCTGTGTGTTTGCTGGTGTGTGGAGAGGACGGATGGTGGTCGTGCCATTACAGCGCAGGTCACGGAACTGGTCACCGGTGTCAGATGTTATGGAGTTTCCCATCCACCATTCATAAAACAGCCCCGGACCCACCGGGAAACATGTCCCACGCGGTCATGAACACACTCTACATGTCCCCGTTTGATCCCGTGATCAAGTTCCGACGGATAAATATATATATATATATGTTACTCATTCGTTTTTGTCTGTATTGGACATAAGAAACGGGGGCTCGCGACGTTAGAGAATACATGGAAAATAGCACTGAAGATTATTGATCCGTGGTCAAAAACGCGTCAGATTTAATTCAAGTTCAATAAACAGAATCAGCAGCATGAAACCACAAGATATGGATCAACAGCCCAATATTCAACCAACATTATATTCTTTCCTCTCGGATTTGCAAGAAGTTTTCTTAGACATCAGAAACATTATTGATCCTGCCTTTTGAGCCTGTTCTTCTTAATGCTGGATGACATTATGCTTTTGTCCAAAAACAACATTTCTTTTCCTGAATAAGAAGCATGTGACATGTGCATTAAACATTTCAGTTTATTTTCATGCATTACTTAAACTCGTAAGCCTGTGTTTAGATGGAAACTATTGCTCAACATAGAAACTTCACATGTTTAGTTAAATTATTTCAGTGATGAATTCCAGAGGGCTACAAAAGTTCATAAACCACTATGATTAACAAGATAATTTGAACTTTAACTTCTGATAGATCTCCTTGATAACACTTTTCCAAACATTTTCTCACACACTTTAGACACTGATTATATAAAACACACAGTCAACTCCAGGGACATTATTTAAAAGACCTTTTCAAATCTGTGCATATGCAAAAATGCAGCTTCTGAAATGCAAAACAAACTAGTTAGCATTTTCATGCACTTCAGTAATCAGAGGTATTTTTTTCTTTAAAAACATCCTTAAACATTTACTAAGGAAAAACACATTTAATACTTTTAATACTGAGTTTTGAGACACTCGTGTTATTTGGCCTTTCCCTACAAACGGAAACGAATAATCTTATTCAGTGTTTTTCAAACATTATGGGAGGCAACATCTCAACTCAAGAGTCTCTGTTAAGAGTGCTCAGCAAAAGCTGCAGATTCTGCAGACAAACTCTTAAAACTCAGAGCATCATTTAAATATATGCATGATCAATATGATTGATTGATACTGTGCGGTTTGACTGTAAATCGGAGAGAAAGAGGGAGATTTCATCTTAAACTCAACCATTGGAGTAGCATGTGATTGACTGTCTGGACTGGAGTGTATTGAGCAGTTCGGATCCGCCATACCTTCACCTCACCCACCCCCACCCCGCCTCACCCCTGAGGAAACGCATAGTTGTCAATAGAGTTCATTCAACTCTTCTTTGGTCTGTTGGGTGAGTTCGTTTGGTTTAATGCTCAATTCAATGTACGTCTACGGTTCTTCCATCTCTCTGAAATTCTCTGTTGTAAACCCGACCGGTTTTGGACGTCATGAAAACGATTATTTACTAATTAGTGGTCAATATCGCGCTGTGGCGAGGCGATTTTAAATGGCTCATTCACAATTTTACACGGTGTAGCTGGTGGGAAGAATGCTGCTTAATACTTTCGGCAATGCATTCTTATTGTTTTTTTAAGGTAAGTAGGATGCTTATTCTGTTCAAAACACACCATATTCAGATTAGGAAAAAACACTTTTGAAAAAAATACAAATAAAAAATTATAATAATGATCTATTAAAAGATGAACATTTTAAACCAGTCAAAATATATAGATTTATATACTGCTCATAGATAGAATAATTAAAACAAAAGAGAGATTGTTTACAATGCAACATTTCCATTAAGCTTCCTGTAACCTTCTTAGCTACACAAAAAAAAAAAGTGATTTTTGCAGGTTGTTCAACTTAATTAAAATTAACTAAAGCAACGCAATTCTAGACCATTTTGTCTTAACTTAAATTCATTGTGTTAAATTCAATTAAATTGGTTAAAAAAAATGCAAGTTTACTTAATCCATTAGAGTAAAGTCAATATGAATATTTTGTAGCATTGATTAAACTGGCCAGGGGATTTCGATTTCCCAGCATGCTTTGCATGGGACTGGCTGGTGTGAACAAATGTTGAAACTAAGTATTCTTTGAGCAAGAGAGGAACAGGATGATTTTTGTTCATGTTTACTGAAGTTTTTTGAGTAGTGTTTGTTTGGCTGGAGTTTGGGGGGTTACCATGGTGAAGACTGGTGCTTGTGATTTGGTTGATGATGGACTTGTACATTCAAATAATGTTTGATTTGTATGCTTCTGAGCTTTATTAGCAGTTGCTATCAAACTGACAAACTTTCACTGTTCACTTGCAATATATGATTAATAATTGATTAAATAATGATTTAAAAAAATTATAATTAATTTGAACAAACGTAAGACAATTAATTAAATAAATATAATAAAGCTGAGTTAAACTAACTATAGTGAATTGATTAGACCTAATCCAATTAAATGATGTTGATTTAAATAAACGGAATTAATGAGAATAACTCAATTTAAATGTTTGTAAAACTTTCTTAAATTAAATAAAGGTGATGAATTCGTTTTTTTAAGTGTAAATCTGACATTAATTAGGATTTGGGGGTATTTATACACACACAAAAAAAGAGAAAGGCTTGGGAAATTCTTCCTTTTTGTTGTTTTTTTGTGATGTTGTCAGATTTCAGTTATTGTTGTTGTTGTTTTCGTTTCAAATAAATCTCACAAGGTTTTAAAAACGCCTTTAGATTTTATAACTATTATCTGCATTATTATTCTCTGTAAAAACGCAATAGCTTGTCGAAAGGACATGCCTTTATGTGTCTGATTCATCTTAAATACAGCTTGCCATGTTGTCTGTTGAGTTCGTTATTTTATAAAAATAGCTCTTTATTGTTAAATAAAAATGGATGCATTTGTTTGCGAATTCATCTATTAGTTTACCCCTGTTAATCAATGTAAAAACGAAAAATTGTGGCACGTGTTGACTTATCTTTAAAATAGCGAGTTTTGAGCAAATATCAGTATACGGCCTATGATATTTATTCAATGTTATTTTTGCGCATTACAGGCATTCTTAAAAGCTAAAATCGGCTTTGTCTTGTCAATAGTAACATGTAACGTGTGTGTGTGCATGATTTATGTGGGTTGATTCATCTTTAGAACGCTCCCTCGTTGCGTCACAATGAAGTCATGACGTCAGACGGAAGTGTGAATAGAACGTTTAGTTTTTTTTGTGTGTGTGTGTGTGTCTTTCTCTGAACCAGTCATTGTCTGTAAAACTGAACGATCAGGTGAGTCTTTCGACGTATTTTCTCCTGCGGTTGCCTATGATCAATAATTGTCGATACTCCAATCTCCGTGCTCTTACAGACATTGTTCTCAGCTGATATAATAATATCTCATGATGGTGTCTCACTCACCTGCGATGGAGTGCACGGCCATGCTGTCTGTCCCCCTTGTCTGACCCTGTGGATGAGTTCAAAACAGTGCCAGTGATTCTTTCTGATTTATATCTATCTTTTTTTTTTTTTTACCACTGTCTTACGTTCTTTCCATTTCACGCGACCGACCGAGTTTCTTTTGTTTTTGTTGTGTTATGGCTGCTGGTGGCGCTTTCAATTGTGGGGAATGGAGGAATTTTCCAACATGAATATTTCATAGCGTCTGTGAAATGTAAGAGGAGTTTAAATCGCTCCTTTAATTCATACCTCGACCAATGTGAGTGGGCAAAGAAAAAAAATGTCGCACAGTCAATATCAATTAAACATATATTGATTGCGCATAATTGTGTTTAATTTAGGTGTTTAAGTGTCTGGGTAAATAACACAAAACTGTGTTTGTGTGTGACTTTTAATAAAGATAATTAATTTTCACAGAAGGGTAAAGTCTCTCTCTCTCTACTTCTCTAAAAAAAAAAATATATATATATATATATATATATATATATATATATATATATTATACATTTATTATAAATAAAAATAATATTTCTATTATTAAAACACGCCGTACCTGATGTGTAGAGATCTTGACGTTTCTGATCCAAACGGTTAATGAAAGGAATTAGCTGAAACTTCTCAGAAACCTCCCGGTAATCTTTGGGAAGATCATCGGTGCAAAAGTATCTTGTCAAATCCGACACGCACCTATTGAGAACAAGCAAATCAAAGAAAGCTTTTATTTCGACATCTTTAGTCATCACAAAAGTCTATATTTTGTCAATTATTCAATTCAAAATGAAGAATACTCTGCCGTGTATTCTAACAAGGGCTTTGAGTGAGATTAGTGATACACAAGTGAAGTCAAATAGACAATAGTGATATAGGCCTATAATAAAATCACATTAAACCCACCAACCACCATTAAAGTTTTCGATTTGTTGTTTTAGTCAAGTATAGCTGCAAATGGGGGCGGGATCTCCAAAGAGGGTGGAGTTAGCCCAAAAGGGGGTTGCGACAACTCCAAAAGGGGGCGTCACTTCCACCCATGCATGGTTAAGGTTATGGTAAGGGTTAGATTAGGGGCTTTCTGTATCTTTAATGGCGATTTGGAGCTCACGCCCCTTTTTGGAGCAATGTTTTTAGGGGGATGGGTGGGAGGAGGGAGGATATGAAAACCCCAATAATCAAAACAAAAGTACAACCTTCCCATGATTTATACTATGGGACCCCGCCAAAATTCAAGCCAAACTACGCCCTTGCCTGTAGCTATAGCCTATCCTTCTCAGTGCATGTAGGTATAGCTTCAGACCGGAGAACTCCAAAGGGGGGCGGGGTTACTCCAAAAGGGGGCTGCACCCAGTCCAAAAGGGTTAATAGGGAAAGGGTTAGAATAGGGTTCCCTATATCTTTAATGGCGATTTGCCTGCAGCTATCACTTTAAGTGAGGGGAAATCATGATACATTGTGTTATTTTGAATGTGATTACATTAACACACATGACTAGAATAGGGTCTGATTGGCAGCCATTTTGTGCCTTACACTCAGCCCAAAATCCACACAAGAAACCCCTATTTTAAGGTGACAACTGGAACAATCTCCTATTTGAAAAGTCCGCTCATAATAAGACTAGATCACGTTTCTTGCTTTTTGTGGTCACGTTAAAACATCACACTTGCTAGCTAAGTTAGATGTAGCTGTACTTCAATCTGACGTTACAGAATGTATTTCCAGCAGCGACCCCTGGCGGCCAGTCGGTGTAATGCCAGCAGTGTAGGAGGGGTGCTGCAGTTTTGGGACCGGATGAGGTTAAGCAACAGGTGTTGCTTAACCTGTTAATTGAGATGTTTCAGATCACTTTAACGACATGGTCGAGTACGCAGTTCAGTATTGATGTGGTTTTGAACAATTAAAAAAAACGACCAAAGTCTGGAATTTCTAGTTAGCCAAGACGTGCGTGCATGCATGCGTTTATTATAATGTTTATTTTTTATTTAACGTTTTGTCTAAACTGACATAATCTGGTATGATGCGATCAATGAGTCTTTCAATAGCACATAAACAAACTCTGATTATATATATCCAATGTTACCTTTCAGGTTATAGCTTCGTAACTTAAATGTAGGGCTTTATGTGATTTAAATGTAAATGCATCATGATTAGTCACCTATTGATTTTGGAGGCATGCAGTTTCATCATGTTCCGACATGCGCAGTCTTACCTTTCATCCGCCATTAGCTGGGCGTGAGGAATACGGGTGTAAACGTGTTTATTCCGCTGCTGTTTGACTGTTTGCAGGCTTAAATGTGCGGCAGCGGCGGATAACCGTGGAGCATCTCAGCGTGCAGCATCCTCCAGAGAGACCCCACGAGTGTCGCCAGTTGCCATGCGCAGATTTAACATGACATTTGCAGTGCATTCAAGAAAGAAACTGTTTATTGGGCCTTGTGAATTTACGACAACATTGTTCTCCATTAATGTATTTAATAGGTTTGAGTTCACTCATGCATATATATTTAGTAGAAGCTTGAAACTGGTTTCTGTGATGTGTTTATGCTGTTGCAAATTAAATGCAAGGAGAATAAAACATTTCACTCCACAGTGTTCACATGCATTTTTTTGTTATTATTGTAAACGCTTAATAAATGTGATCTTTATATTTATAAACGATACATATTTTTAATAGGACCTAATTTAGCTAAAATGCTTGATCTTTAATGAGCTAGTCCTCTATTTAGGCTTAAACTGTACGAATAAACTATCTACTACTACTATTATTATTATTATTATAGAATTTAATTATTATTATTATATATTTATTTTTAGAGACACTGAACAAGCAGTGAAAAGTTATGTGCAGGGCAAAGTATGCTTCTTACAGTTTTAGGAAAATGTATTTTATTTTTCAGATTTTTTTTCTAGTTTTATATAAATTTGAATTTTATATATAACTAGAAAAAAAAAACCTTTCTAAAAAGAACATAATAAATGTTCCTAAAACTGTGTGTATATATATATATATTATTTTATTTTTCAGATTTTTTTTCTAGTTTTATATAAATTTGAATTTTATATATAACTAGAAAAAAAATATTTCCGATTTTTTTATATATATATATATATATATAAAATGGTATTTTTCAGGTTTTTTTCTAGTTTTATATATAAAAATTAGATTTTATATATATATATATATATATATATATATATATATATATATATATATATATATATATATATAGACATTTACATTATAGACATTTAAAAATATATATATATTTCTAATTTATATATATAAAACTAGAAAAGAAATCTGAAAAATAAATAATATATATATATATATATATATATATATATATATATATATATATATATATATATATACACACAGTTTTAGGAACATTTATTATGTTCTTTTTAGAAAGGTTTTTTTCTAGTTATATATAAAATTCAAATTTATATAAAACTAGAAAAAAATCATTTCTAAAAAGAAAATAATATATATATATATATATATATATATATATATATATATACACACACACACACAGTTTTAGGAACATTCAGTTATTTTCTTTTCAGAAATATTTTTTCCTAGATTTTTATATATATATATATATATATATATATATATATATATATATATATATATATATATATATATATATATATATACCCTATATTGAACAGCGTTGTGGTTATAGATGCTTTTTTTAAACAATTGAAATTAAAATATAATTAATTTGTTAAAAAAAAATAGACTTTGGAGAATGAAGAGCTTTTACAAAATAATTGCATTTGAACAGAAATGGGATTTGTTCACAGCTGAGTGTATGTAGGCTACTGCATTTTTATAACACATAAAAGTGTCATGAAATTAGGCATAGAAATAAAAGAAAGTCATATGAAACATTTTTGGAAGGTAAACTACATCTCTTACTGCCATGCAGGAACTGCAGACTCTGAGCTGAATGTCTGCTGCACTGTACTTTATAGTTATTGCTCTGCAATGTATAAAAATAACATTAAACCAGATTTTGCACTTATATATGTCTATGAGCTTTACATCGTTTTTGAATATCCTAGTATTCAACCTTTGCAACAATAAAGGACATGTACTCTATTTTTCGTTCATTTCCTGTCCCTCAAAACTTGAATTATATTGTTTAATAAAAGTTGACTTTGCATAGTATCATTAGAATATTTCACCTGATCCAGTCGGGTAACTCATTCTTTAAAAAAATACAACTTTTGTAGCTCGATACTGAATGCTGCTGTCAAGTGCTTTAAATGTAAATGCATTTAAATAAAACATACATAGAACTCAATACAAACGTTTTACGCTCCTGACGTCTATATGGTCTTCTGAATCTTGCTGCCACCGCGTGGTCCAAAATTAAAATCCTCACGAGACAAAAGGGAAATAAAAGACATTTTATTAAAAAAAATTAGGACTATGCTTGTTTGATCATTTGTCAGTATAAAAAGTTTTTGTCTGTCAAAATGAGGTCGTGCATATGCTAGAAATGTTAAAGAATAGCTGAAATGTTCACAACTCACTCAACACTAATTTCTCAGATCAAAAAGACACAACATGGTTTTTCAAATTCGTTTTATTTTCTTTGCTTAAATCTGAGTTAGGAGAGACACAATGTTTCATATAGCTTTGGGCCTGGCATAGACATTTAACACAGACTTCTATAGTTTTCATATAAACTGATTATTAGGCATATTAACTGTAACCCTACACACACAAAAATACAACTTTCTGCATTTCAGAATGAAAAACAACAACATTCAACATTATGAATCATTTCTCCTAATGATCCCTGAATCTTTGTAATATTTTGTTTTTTGTCAGATTTAGGTCACCTAGAGACAAACTTGTCTCCAAAGTCCAAACTATTGCCAAGCACTGAAACATTTATTACACCAGCAAAAGCTGAACACTTTTCAAAACAATGTAAATTAAAACTGAGCTACAAAACAACTTTTACTGCAAAAGTAAATGCATATGCTTAATTTAAACAATCCTAATGTTGGTTGTAAACTCTCATAATAGGACAAAACTATCCTGTGTTTATTCTAATATAAACAAATCATCTTGTTAATACAGAAATCATATGGGTAACACTTTAAAATAAGGTTGCATTAGTTAACATGAACTAACAATGAGCAACACTTATTAAGCATTTATAAATCTTGGCTCAGGTTAATTTCAACATATACGAATAAATTTTTTAAATCAAAAGTTGTATTTGTTTACATTAATTAATGCACAATGAACTAACAATAAACGTGTGTTTTACATCCTAACATTAACATAGATTAATATATGCTGTTACAAATATATAGTTAACTATTTATTCATGATAACTAATGCATTTACTAATGTTAACAGATGGAACCTTATTGTAAAGTCTTACCATGATATGTAATCATATACTGGGGGTGTAAGTAAACAACACATACAGTCAAGTAAAAAAATTACATTTGAGCGAATGGAAATTGTTGCAAATCAATGGCAATACAACTTCAAGTTATGATGTGAATTTACCAATACTACTATGTGAAAACTAAGCTTATACATGTTAATAATATGCCCTAATTAATATTCATGAGCTCTTTCATCGACATGTCATGATGTCACAACTGTGTTGACTCAAACATGCATGTTGATGTCCGATAAACAAAACTCTTATCCACACACCTCATGCTATTCTGTTTAAAGACGAGATGATGTGGCATTCGCAATGTATTTAACTTCCATAATGTGTATTTCTAAGTGAAACAGAATATTCAGCAATAATTCATGTACAGTGTAATTTTGTGATAACTTTAAATAGGGTGATTATGATTTCTGTTATCTTCAAAACAATAAGCTGTGCTCACAGATGATGTCTTTGCAGTCTCGGTGAATGAGCTCTTTCCATTGGCTGATGGATGGTTAAAGGTTCACCCAAAAATGAAAATCCTCTCATTTACTCACCCTCATGCCACCCCAGATGTGTGTGACTTTCGTTCTTCTGCTGAACACAAATTAAGATTTTTAGAATAATAGTTCAGCTCTTTAGGTTCTTGCAATGTAAGTGAATGGGTGCCAACATTTTGAAGCACATAAAGGCAGCATAAAAGCAATCCACAAAGACTCCTGTGGTTTAATCCATGTCTTCAGAAGTGAAAAGAGTGGGTGAGAAACAGATCAATATTTAAGCCCTTCTTTCACTATAAATTCTCTTCCCTGCCCTGTAGGTGGCGATATGCACAACGAATGTGAATCGCCAAAAAGAAAAGAAGAAGAATGTGAAAGTGGAGATTGATAGTAAAAAAAGGAATTAAATATTGATCTCTTTCTCACTCACACCTATCATATCACTTCTGAAGACATGGATTAAACCACTGGAGTCTTATGGATTATTTTATGCTGCCTTTATGTGCTTTTTGGAGCTTCAAAATGTTGGTACATATTTACTTGCATTTTGAGGACCTACAGAGATGAGATATTCTTCTAAAAAACAATACATTTTTGTGCAATATAGTTTTTAAAAACAGTACACTGTCAAAACAACACTTAGTCTTGTAAATGGTTTTAAAGCTGAAGTGTGTCATTTTTACATTGTTAAAACACTTTCTCCTTTTCCCGCTTAACATGCAAAACCAACAATATGTATAAGCTATTCGTAGGTTAATTTGTCTCTGTGGCATTTGTTTTGAGCGGCCCGTCCAGCCCAACACAACAACATTGACTCAACCAATAGCTTGAGTTTGGGATGGGTCTATATGTTTGGTTGATCAACAGTGGATGGGGACATATTCGGAAAGCTGTTTGAATACAATGGTGGTGGAGAAATTACACACTTCCACTTTAAAACAACAACAATAATGTTTGTGTGAATATCCTTGTTTCTCATTTTGTAAGTTGCTTTGAATGAAAACATCTGCTAAATGAATAAATGTAAATGTTCCTCCATAGGTTCAGTTCACAGTCCCACAGTCTGTTGAAAAGGTCACAGCCTTCTCTGATTGACAGCAGGACATAACGGCCATCATGAGACACATGAATACACACACGTTATTCCCCTCATCACACAATTGCCTTATAAGTACTCGTCCATTTTGGATGATCTGGAAATTTAGCACACAGGATGTCTTGAGACTGGGGTTTCCTGTCACATGATAAAACAACTTCTAGTGCAGTTTCATACAAAGGCAAAATGCATTAACGACCAATTTTGTCAAAATGAAGTTATGACCACAAACGGGTCTATTAGACCAACCTAAACCAACATTTTGATGCCAAGACACCCCCGATATGTAACGACATTTATATATTTGTATGTGTATACAAATGTATATTCATATAAATGTATATACTACTAATAATAGTATGTTTACTTATTAAGCGCCTTTCCCACAGCTCAAGTTCGCATTACAAATGAATGAAAACAGCAACAAAAGAGTGTTGACAGAGTGACAACGTCAAGAGCAAATATTAACAAAACAAACAAACATTTAAAAGGTATGGAAAAAATACTGTGCAAATACAAGAGCTTTCAATTGGGACTTTAAAGCAGAGATGGAGGAAATACAATGGAGATCCAAAGGAAGTGAGTTCCATGACACTAAATGGATCTACCACCCATAGAGGGACCGCAAGAAGTTTGGAATCAGAGGACCTAAGAGAGCGTACAGGTGTGTAAGGCTGCAGTAGCTCAGAGAGATGTTGAGGTGCCATTTAAAAGTCAGAAGGAACTTGTAATGGATGCGGGAAGCAACCAATGTAAAGCACAAGAGAATTGGAGTAATGTGGTTACAACTCTGGCAGTGATTTTAGCAGGTAGACCAATCTAGAGCGAATTACTATAATCAAGATGAGTGAAAATAAATGCATGGACCAGGGATTCATTGTCTTTCTGGCTTAACAGTGGGTTGAGACGTGCAGTGTTACAAGGGTGAAAGAACGAAACTTTAACAAGGGAACTTATGTGAGGTTGAAATGACAGGGATGGGTCAAGAATAACAACCAGATTACAAATGGTTTGAAAAATACTCCATCTATGTCACTTAGCTAGTGGTCCGAAAAGCATAACCTCAGTCTTAATTAAATAAATGTATCAATTGTCACACATTATACATACATTTCTGCATATACATGGTGAAATTATTTATTTTTCACATATCCCAGCTAAGCTGGGGTCAGAGTGCAGGGTCAGCCATGATATGGTTCCCCTGGAGCAGATAGGTGCAAGGGCCTTGTTCAAGGGCCCAACAGTGGTGTCTTGGTGGTGTTGGGGCTTGAACCCCTGTCCTTCTGGTCAGTAAACCAGAGCCTTAACCGCTGAGCCACCACTTGAGTACAAGGGCAATCTTAGAACGGGCAGATATATAAATCTGCAGGTCATCAGTGTAACAGTGGTAATTTAAGTGGAAGCATATAAATATTGAAGAGCAAAGGGCCTAGAACAGAGCCCTGTGGGACTCCACCGATTACAGACATTGTGAGCTGAATAGAAATAAAACATTGTCTGTCAGTGAGATTTAAACCAAGAGAACCAATATTTATTCAGGTACAAAATGACATATCATCCATAATGGTGTATATCCAGTGTACATGTATTTGCACGATGCCCTGAAGAAATATAGGTGCTTTTTTCCATAATCGTCACTATGGAGAAAGTTAAGCCACTGGTTTTTACTGAAACTAATTTGTTCTAATAACTAACTGTTCTGTTTATAATGTTTGCAATTAAACGAGAACCTAAAGAAGTTTTTTGTTTTGCCAAAGGTTTAAGTACAGCTATAAGTTTGTATCAAAACAATGTGTTCCAATAACTGTTGTGTTTCTAATGTTGAATGTTGGAGACCTAAAGAAGAATTTTTTTTCTGGCAAAGACTGTATTGATCCAAATTGTTACACCATTTATATGCAATAACAATCTAAAGGAAACACGTTCTAATTAATAGATAAATAGACTAATTAGAAATTATTTGTGGAATTGTATTCAGTGTATCACTGGAAAAAAATGAATTGGTCAACTTGCCCCTGGCTCATCTTACCCACTGGCCAGAAACAACGTACCTATAACCTGGGGAAAGTTGACACAATGGATCACATTTTTTCAAAGGCCAGTTGATTGTGGCTTTCTATCACAGACTCATTTTTGTAATATCAAACGATATCAGACACTTTAAAATAAATGTAGCCCCATTCATTTGACCCCTGTATATTTTTCCTTGAATAGACGTCAACATGTGTAAAAAATGTCTCATATTACCCCACTCACCCCCAATGTATGCATGTTTTTTTTTTTTTTTGCTAAATAAAACAGTTGCCATTTATATTGTAAAAAGAAAAAAAAAGAAAAAGTTAAAATAATGTTTTAACCAATATTTAGAAAATATTGAGTTTATCTTTACTGTATCATTTTTCAAGAAATTTAAAATGTAAAGACCTGAAGAGAAACATTTTCAACTCGTTTCAAATGCATTTATATAGTGATTTACACACACACACACACACAGGAAAAAATCCAAAGCAGCTTTTGAGGAAATATTACCTTACAATGCCCAGAGCAAGATGACAGCGGTTAGAAACTAGCTGTCAATGTTAAATAAAATAAAATATATATATATATATTACATGATTAATTAATAATTTGTGGTCTTTAGAAAGCAGACTGTAATACTAATAATGTTCTACTTCAATACATTTAAACTTTTTTCCCTCTGAAATTTTACATGGACCCCATAGCACCCTCTTGTGGCCCCTGGACCCTAGTATTGAAACCCCTGTACAAGACCGATTGTCTGACAGTGGAAAACTCAACTCAGGGATTGTTGAGTAAATGTTGGTGCTTCTCCTGCTGGAGGTTGTTTAGTATGCAACACACACTACAGCACATTACAACATTAACATATGAAAGGAGATGCAGCTCTTTTACACACAACACACACTCTGTCACCTTTAGGCACAAGAGAATTCAACTATAAATGCATCAGGGGCGGCTCTAGAAGCGGGGACAGGGGTGGCCCCGGCCACCCCGTACAGGAGCCCCCCATGTGTTTCAAGAACTCTGATGGTGTGACTTACCTTGACTCAGGCATCTTCTGTCAGCATCAACCACATGACGGAACAGAACCGGTGTCAGGAGCGAGTTGCCTCATGATGATGAGAACACGCAAGGAAAAATGTGAATTAATATCATATCATGCGATGAGAATGCATTTAGGTTCAGTGTCTTTATGAAAAGGGGAAACTTTCCAAAATAATTTCAAAACTACCTCTGCAGATATACAGTAAATATCTAATAAACAAATAGTTAATCTGGATAAGTTTCGATTCGTAAAGTGTAAATCATACTTAAAATCGCACAAACTTGCGGGTGTATTCAGTGAGGTAAATCTACACGCTCTGACAAACTTCTCATTTAACTTGTGGTTAAACAGTTGTGACATTATAGTTAAAAAGTTATTAATTTTGGGACAATGTGCTTTCCCAGAAACCAGTGATTTAGATCATAGCATCATAAACACCATTCGATGAACTGAAAATGCTTTTAGACAACCAGGCTAATTGTTCTGAAAGGAAACTTGAAAACAGCCCTATGAACAATAACGTACATGATAGAGGTAGTTTTGGGAGTCTTTTCTCTGGTCTCTACAGGACTTTAAAATAAGTGTTCGTTTACAAAAAACATAAAGAAGAAACTGTTTTGTGTGTGTTTGAGGGGATATTGGCATGTAATCCTGCCACCAGCCACTAGAGGTCAACAGAAGCCACTGCATAAATTCACACTGACACTGCGAAGTAACTTTCACTTATTTACTATTTACTATATGACTGGAAGATTCACACATACACCGAGAGCGGGGCGTGAGCAACACAGTTGTTTATCAGCGTACTTGGTCGTGATTTGTTAAGTCTCTTTCAAGGCAAGCCAGTCCAGTCTGCGGTCATCTTTGGTGACGCTCTCGAGCAGGCTGGGCAGCTTTTTCTTTGTACACAAAACTTGGTGTATAAAGCGGAGGCGCATGGATGCAAAAACGGAGGGGAGTGTATACAGACACCCAAGAGAGGTGCGGCGACATTGGTGTGCGCACGTTAAAGCTGCGTTCACACTGCCAGCTACTTTATCGCTGAATGTCGCTAGTGGTGTGTATAGAGAGTCTGAACAACACTGTTTATTTACAATTAATATTATTTTTAAAATATGAGGATCACGTGAGCTCTACCATATGCTCTCATATTGGCTGTCGCTCACGAAATTCGCTCTTCATTTGCATAAAGTTAAAAATGTCTCAACTTTGTCGCGTTGCAGGTCACGCCCACTTCCGGTCGCCGTCGCTCGTGTTGCCGGAAGTCGTTGAGGTCGTTTTGTCGCTGCGTGTCGCTGGCAATATGAACGCAGCTCGAGTCTCCTGCGTGTTGCGGTTGTAGAGACGGTTACACCTCTAAAAAAAAAAAAACTACATTATGCCCAAGACAACAAATAACCAAAACCGCAATTGCGAGTTCAAAACAGAAAGGCTTCAGTCCATGATGGCCACGTCTACCCCCTAGCTCCGCCCCTGTATATATACACAACATGGGCAAAAGTCCTGCAGTTTCTTTTAGTTATTTTGTGTTTGCATGCATGCGGACCTATACATTGTAGTGTACTGTAGGTTCGGTTTAAATATTTTTTTTATCTGCTTTTAGTTTATATAATCTCCTGATTATTTAAATGCGCACCCAGAGCCGCTAAGACCACGCGGCACAAATAGGCTCGTGCCGAAACTATCCGCTCAATAGTCTGCGACTCGCACTTGCAATGTGAAGGTTGTAATCTCTTAAAATACTCGTTTCAAAAGTATAGCCACAAGACGTAAACAATATGTGCGTTTACATGCTTGCTATTTCGACAAAATTGCTTTTCTAAGCATTTCTGTGTTAAGTTACATACATTTTAATAAACCCAGTAAATGACAAACGTTTTTACAGCTCAAATAATACACAAGTTTTAACAGAAGAATTAAAGTGCTTTTACAAAATAAGCTTCACATTTCTGGCTTTAAACCCTCCAAAAATGTACCCCACTCACTTCATTGTAAGAGACTGGCTTCTTTTTTTTTTTTAAAGGAGGTACCAGAAAAAATTGGCGATTGAGCTTAACTTGTATTGAACCCAGAATATTCCTTCAACTGTTTGATGAGGTGCTGATAATTACTAAAAGTAAAAACAATAAAGCAATTTACACTTTTTAGGTTTGAGGACATCCCCAAATTATAGCAGAACACCTCCATCAAACCTCCATCCTTGAATAAATGTGACAAACATGTAACTTAAACAAGCTTATTTTTAATGGATCTGCAAAATTGTTTGAATTTCCAAAGAGAACGCTCCCATCCCTGACACGTATATCTTGACTAGAAGAGACAAATCCTGTAAATTACAAACATGGCAAAACTTACAAAAGACCCCAAAAAACCCAAAGAAACCAGCATGCAGGAGAGAATGAGTAACTGAGTATGTGAGGGCAAACTAAACAAAATTACATTGAGTTTTTTATAAAACAAGTGATACTGAAAAATAAAGAGAAAAAAAAAAAAAAAAAAAAAGGAAAATGTAAAACCAAAAATATAATGCCATTCTCTTCTGAGCAAACAGGATGAATCCAGATGGTTCCGCTCGGGCATGTGTGGGTTGAGTTAGTGGGGTCAGACAGAGGAGAGGACTAGTTTGAGTAACTGTTACAGAAGAGTGATGGTTAAATGTGCATGTTTGGGGGAGGAGGGGATGAGCACTTGGGCTCTACATTAAGGCACAGCACGAAAGAAATCAATTAAAAATAAAAATATCCCCAGCTTATATCTCTCAGACTAACACACTAACCCCAAACACTGGACAAATGTCTTCATCTATGATGCCATACTGAACGCTATGGCCGCTCCTCTGTGCCGACACACGGCGTCTCCAGGTCCTCTGGCGGTCTTTATGTAGTGGTGAACGCGCTTTTGTTTTGTTAAATTCATTTCTTTCTTTCTTTACACTTTTTAAAATAAGTAATCAGAAACATGAAATGACTTCTTTTTTTTCTCTTTACATTTTTTTTCTGAAATAAAAATGATGTCAGCAAGCAGTCATGAGTGTGTGAGAAACGTTACAGAGATGTTTTACAGAGTGTCCCATGAGAAGGACAGAACGGAAGAGTGTTAGACAGAAATGAGGGGTGAGTGAATGAGATTGTTGGGGTGGGGGGGGGGTGTAAGAGAGAGAGAGAGAGAGAAATACAGAAGAAGTTTGTGTGTGTTTGTGTAAAGTGTGTGTCTGTTCAACTGCAGCACTTGATCTTCCATCCTGTGACTCCGCCACCAGCGCTGATGTCCACGTTTTCACTGTTGGGCTCTTTTACGGGTGTCTGCAAAGATACACAAACATTTCAAGATACATTTTGCCAATGTGTGGTGTTTCGCACTAGAGCTTTTGGTAAAAGTGCATTTGACGTCAGATTTCAAGTCACATTTTGTCACACTATCCTTTAAAGCAGAGGTTTTCAATTGGTGAGGCACGCCTCCCCTGGGGGGCACCAGAGAGCTCCAGGGGAGGCGCAGCACGGGGGAGAAAACCCATAACGGTTCACGTCTGTACACATCTGTCCTGCTAGATTGCGTGTTATGCATATGCATGTTGCAAAATGCTTCCCTTTGTAGTGTCTACAATACATAAGTCTACAGGAGAGGAGGCCAGCAAAAAACAGAGGAATTATGATCACGAATATTTAAAGTTGGGATTTTCATGGATCGGTCCAGATGACGCACCGCTGCCACAGTGGGTTATTTGCAAAGAGGTGATAGCAAATGATAGTATGAGACCCTGTAAGCTCCTGCGTCACATTGACGCCAAGAACTCTAGTCTGGTGGCCAAGCCACTGGAATTATTTTACATAAAGCTGAGTGAATTGCAAACACAAAAGAGAGTAATCCAGACTTTTAGGTCTGTTAATACTAAGGCAACTGAACATATAGGACTGAGTTTCCCCACCTTGGGCTGGGTATCAAGTTCGATACATTTTAGGCACCAACCGAATGGCCTCTAAACAATTGAGTATCAAAAAATGTCTTGTCGTTCGGTACCAAATTTCGATACCTAAGGGGTTAATCTCGCCAACGTCAGTGATAAGCATGTAGCATGCTAGATGTGCGCAAATCTAAAAGTGCCGGTGATTGGCTGTGGTTAGGCATCAAGGAAAAACACTAGTTTACGCCCAGAGACGCGGCTCACACATGAGGCTGTAGTGTGTCTGCGCCCCAACCCCCATAGATGTAAAAGATGTGGAAAAGATCAAAAGTGTGGCTACATTTCAACAGTCTCAAACGTATAATTCAGAAGTCTAACAACTAATTGTATGTGACTCATATCTTGTTCTGAAGGAATATGATAAGGATTGGTGTGAAACAAACCAAAATCTACTGTATTATTAATAGGGAAGTCCCGATACCACTTTTTCCACTTCTGATCCGATTCCGATAACGGAAATCTCAGTATTGGCCGATATCGATCCCGATCCGATACCAGTGTTGTTTTTTTGAATAATCAGTTTATAATATCTTTACATTATTGTGTGGAAATAATTGGGTGTACTCTTTAATATGTAAAGAAACACAAACCTTTAACTTCACATTATTTCAATATAAATGTATAGCTTATTAAGAAACACTTTATTATTAACTAGCATAGCCTACTGGATACTGGCACTCCCTGAGTTCTGATTACACGCACCTGCAAATCATTAGTGGCTAATCAATGACTGCATAAATGCCCCGCTTTCTCACCCGCGCGCGCGCGCACGCACTCTCACTCTCTCTCACTTTCAGTTTCACACTCTGTGCCTGTTCTCATCGATAGTAGAAAGTTCTGGAGTCTCAGAAATACTATGTCAAACATGTGTCTTCATTATTGCCTGCAAGTATCATAAAATTGTTGTAAGTTATCTCTTTCATCGTGTCTATACACTGTCTGGATATTACTTACCTGCTGTTTGCCACTCTGCTTAACTGGATTTACTCACAATGTTTACATCACTGTTTCAATCCTCTGCTCAATAAACCCTGCTACTGCGTTCATATCTCTGCCTCCGTGAGTCTCTCCGTGACAGCTTTAACTTTTGAACCCTCACCCTTTTTATTCACAGTTTAATTCGCTTCTTATTTAAATTCTGGTTAAATGCACCTCCAGTGCCGTTCTAAGTCCATATTATAAGTGAACCGAACTGCTGAGCATCTACATCTGAGATGTTCGTTTGTAGCGCTCAAATATTGTGCACGTGTGAAGGCTATAAATAGCCGCGCGCGTGTGTGTGTGTGTAAACCGAAGCACCATTCACTAACGGGCTGAAGCTGCGCGTGCATTTATATGTTTACTTATTAAACACAGCCTATTGCAATTCACAGAGCTATCGCGTGTCTTCAAGTGGCTTTGAATAAAATGCACGAGTCATATTAACCGCTTTATTGGTGTTTTAACAGTTCTTTTATGTCATTTTTTAAGCTTGACAGTAACGAACATGACTAACACAGAGTATCGGATTTGGGTCGGGCTCGTCAGACCGATACCCGATCCGTCTAAAAACGTCAGTATCGAAGCCGATACCGATCTAGGTATCGGATCGGGACATCACTAATTATTAAGTGAAACTCTTGACCGACCGTTGATCTCCTGTATGCGTTTATGAGACAGACTGCACGCGAGCTTTAGAGCTCTATGCACGTAGTTACTTAGCAATTGTCACTACTCGCACAAGATGGGGCGTTCAAGCGGAAACTCATTTCGCTTCACTTCAACAGGACCACCAGTGATATTAGCAACAGTAAACACAACATCGATGCACAGAAACCAGAGAACAGAGCTTACAAAACACGTCTGAAGAGTTTGTAGTCAAATAATTGATGCTTTTCAATGCGCAGACTTATTTGTATGAACTGGATACTCAAGCAGTTTCATAGAGGTTGAAGGTAGCCACACACACACACACACACACACACACACACACTATAGTCAGACAGTGTGTACAGGGGACCGCAGCTCTTTGGAGGTTTCGCTTACCGAAAGTGAAGTGGAAGAACCAGAGAGAAAAGCAGAGGTTGCGTGAATGTCTGTCACCTCTGTGTATTATGTGTGTCACAGACCTCTGCCTGAAGAGACCTAATATACGAGGACGCCAAATATAGAAACCAAGTGACAGTGTGTCATATGGCACACATACTCTTCATAAATGTTTTGTAAATTCTGTTTTCTGGTTTGTGTCCAGCTGTTTGCGTTTACTGTTGTTAATATCGCTGGTGGTCCTTTTGAAGCTAAACAATTAGTTTTCGCTTGGACGCCCCATTAAGCACATGCAGTAACTACTCAGTAACTAACTTAGAGCTCATGCAAGGAGCTCTAAAGCTCACGTGCAGTATGTCTCATGAACGCGCACAGGAGATCAATGGTCAGAAAAGAGTTTCATTTAATACATTCGATTTTGATTTGTTTCTCACCAAATCTTGAAGCACCTTCATTCTGTCAATTTTGTGAATCAATAAAAAGTGTTAATCAGGAAAAATGATATTCACATTATGTCGGCTGTAATTGATATTTCTGATATAAGAGACAAACATTGTGGCATTGATTCTCTTTTTTTCATTGCAATGTCTGTTTAAAAGCATTTAAGTTCAAAACTAATGGTGATATGAGGGTTAGTTAAATCAGAACTCACCTTTCTGAGAATATCTTCTGCTAACGTGAGGAACGCCTTCTCGATGTTGATGTTGGCTTTTGCGCTCGTCTCGAAGAAGCGAATCCCATGTTCTCTTGCGATCTGGGGATAAGCGCAATAACAGTTACAAATAACAGACTGTGTGGGCCTGAAATAAGGATTTGCAAGACTAACTATTTTAAAAATTGACTTTTCGATGTGAAGAAAGCCCTGTATAATTAGGTGGGTTTAGGGTCGTCCACCTAACATCGACCAAATTTGTTGGCAACAAAGAAACGCCAAGAGCATTTCTTTAATAGTGTAACAATAATAATTCAACTAATAAAGAAGCTAAATATTCATAACCATTGTATTGCTCTAAACTAGACTGCCTGGCCCCCAAAAAAGTCACATACTTACTGCCTTTAGCTTTGATTAGTACGCATTAATGGTTGTTGCAGTGGTGTTTTAAAGGGTATACATTTAGAGATGCAACTTCTTGAAGTGGGTTTAACATGTTGTCAGCACACTAACAATCAGTGTTACACCAGCGGCATGGTGAGATGAAACTAGATCACTTCCATTATAATTGAAACAATGCTAATCAAGTTTTACCAGAACAGTTAATGTTAGTGCTTTTATAAAATTATTTAGCTTCAAATGTCTGACTTAAACCCCTCCAAAATTGGCCCCATTCACTTCTATTGCAAGTACCTTGATTGTTGCGGATGGACATTTGAAATACACTTTTGTGGTAATCAACATTATGCCACAAATCCTGTTGATTGTGCTCATCTTGTATCGAATCTGGAACATTCCTTTAATATTGGGTCTAACAATAAATGGAGCCATTTTGGTGGGACTAGAATATCAGTAAACAGATGTTAACACGTAAAGTTACTTAATGCAATTATAGTGGCCGCGTCCATACTATACGCCTAGTTTGAAGACAAATCTTTTTCTCTGTTTAGGCCTTCCATCCACATTGAGACAACGTTTTTGCCAGCAAAATCTGAGTTTTAGAAAATATTCTCCCAAGTGGATACATTTGAAAATGCAGTCTTCATGTTGTAATGTGGACAGGGAAAACTGAGATATACGAAAACTATGACATATTTGTTGTGATGCAGTCATGTGATCCATTCAACCCAAAACAATCAAGATGGCGACCCGTGTTGTAGCGAATTTATTGTGACTTATCCACTTTGATAGCATTGTTAAAGATAAATGTTACTTTGTACAACATTCACATTACATTTCAAATCGCATTTGATGGAATGCACTTTACTCAAAATTGTTGTCCGATGACGGAACATGAGGAAAATTGCATTTCAGACCGTACATGGAACGGCAATTTTCCACATACGCAGTAAGGGGATTTAACGGTTTTTATTAGTTTCAGTGTGGACAAGAAACATTTGGAAAATGCTTGAAAACTGCAGTGTGGACGGAAAGCATTTTGAAAACAAAAATGACATTTTCAAATGTATCCGGATTAATGTGGTACTTGCCTTAGCAATTCATTCTCAAGTGAGAGGTGCGTGGCATTTGAAGCTTTACAGTCAGACATAGCCCAAAGCACATATGAAAATAAATTTGCATACATATAAATGACATGAACAATAATATTATTATAAAAATATTAAAAGTATGTCGGCTGTAATTTACATTCCTGATACACTGGAAGTGAGCGGCATGGTGTGACGAAACTAGATCTGCAAGCATTGTAACATTGCATGCTTGCAGTATAGACACAATGTGCTAGAACCATCTCTGAGAAGTTGCATCTCTAAAATCTTTAAACCATTCTGACCCCAAACGTCTCACCTGTTCTCCCTTGACTTTTGGTACAATACGTTTGTCCTCCATGTCACACTTGTTGCCTAGCAGCATCCTCTCGACGTCCTCATTAGCGTGCTGTAACAAACACAAGCTTTTTAGAAGACACATTCTTACGCCGCAGTTGCGCTTAGTCTGCGAGTCAAAATTACAGGTGAAAGTATGGAGATTATATACTAAAATAATTTAATTATGCCATCTTAATAGGCAGAGACAACTAGTAGTAAGCCATCCTTAGGCTGAACGTTTGAAACTGAAGGGTATTAGAGAAACCCGTTTGAAAACATCATTATTTCTGCAATTCTGTTTGGTGAAGCAAGTTGCATACAAATTGAAAACTTCAGCTTTAAAGTGGCTCCAGAAATCTTTGTTTTGAAGACGCAGTACTGAACGTGTTTAAACACAAGTGAAGTTACAGTGCTGCATTCCTGCTCAGCCCGTTTGGATCAGTGGTGCAATTTACTTTTCTGCAATATGGATGACATGCCACCAAACAGTCAAACACAGCCCTTATTGAGTCTAATTTCTTTATGAAATCTTGTGAAATTGCTGATTGTTGGGAAATTCTGTGTGGATCATCACACACAAAGTCAAACTGTCAGCAGTTTCATTACACCGCACAGCTAAAATGACTATGGATTCATGTCCAAGTTAGCATTTCAAAAGTCCTTATCTACACAGCATCTGCAGTTGTGACATTTCCGGCTTAAAGTGGTCATTTCATATATTTTTATATAATATATGTTTCTCTAAGGTCAAAATTTTTTGAGTCAATCTTAACAGTCAGAGTTGATGTATTCATCTGTGCTATGGCAGAAAGTTGCTGAAATACAGGCTGTTTTTGCAGATGAATATTAATAAAGCTCTTTGTGGACTGAGGAGTACTTTTGAGTTCTGAAAGTTACTCTCTTATCTCAAAAGATCAAAGAGGATTTGATTCTTCATGGCATGACTGCTTTAACACTGATGTCGTCAGAGAGTTACAGTAATGTTGTACGATGTCTGACCTCGTCAATGTTTCTGAGCCATTTGCTGATGTTTTCGAAGCTCTTGGCATTGGTGATGTCATAGACGAGCATGATGCCCATGGCCCCTCTGTAGTAAGAGGTAGTGATGGTGTGAAACCGTTCCTGTCCTGCCGTATCCCTGCACAAACACACCAACAACCACAATCAAGCATGTACTGGAGCAGACGTTCATAGACAATGAAAACAGAATTATAAAATACACATACACAAGACATCTAACAGGTCCTGTTATCCAGAGTGATTTCCAAAATGTAGTTTAGCTTCACATGTGTGACAGCCATGAAAAACAAAGTTATCTACTTGGATAGCATTTTTGTTCCTCGTATTTTCGTTTTGGCGGCTTAGAGCCAGGACTGTGTCATCACATGGAGTTTTGGAATTACAACAGTAAAATAAATGCATTTGGCTTTCAAGTGAAGTACACATCACAGTCCAGGGTTCCCACTCTTTTTAAGGCACAATATTCCTTGATATTTTATGTGCCCAATAGGTGTAATATAATGCGTCCATTTAAATCAAGCTTTATTTTAGTTGTTTCTTGTGTGTTTTTGATGGTAGTTTCTCAGCTGTGGATAACCAGTTTGCTACATGGCCCAGTGTAATTATTAAACCCATAAAAAAACTGATTTAATAAAAATAAAATAAATGTGTATATATTTTATATATATTTGTATGTGCATTATATGTATATATATTATATGTGCTGCATGCTTCAGAGTGCTGTTATCTACTACATAATGTCAGTGATGATTATGAGGTGTTTTCAGTGTATGAGGGGTTGGCTTCACACATTCAATTTGAAGTGTGCAGAACACGCATATTATACAGTATATTTTAGGGGTCAAATTAAATTAGAATATTCATCGTATTTAGGGATAAAATGCACATTTAAAGTCTAAAAATGTGCATTTGAATTTTGGGTGTGTGCCAAGAACTGACAATGACTTAAGACCGATCCCGTTCCTGCACTAAATAAGGCTAGACACAGTGCAACACATACAGTTTAACAGAAAGCAGGTGTCTCAAGATGCTTTTTAAAGTTCTTTTTAATTAGAAACAGCATCTAAAAACAGCGCTCCTGCACGAGACGCTGAATAAACAAAAACAAAGCGAAACTAATACCGCTCGTCTAGCGCAGTTTACAGAAAAACAAATGGATGGCTGCAAAAGCATTCGGTGTGAACAGCCCCTTACAGTAGGTGGAGGTACTTGCCCATTGCGCAGTGTTCTTTTATAAGCATTTCTCAGATTAAGCAATGAGTTGTTTTTTTATCGCTTTGTCAGGAAAGATGTTCAACTTGGAAATGTGTCTTTTGAACAGGCCCTGGCCTGTGCTGAGTCTGAGCCACTTCACCACTGAGTTAATCCGAATACCACTGCTTTCTGGGAACACTGTTACCCTACATAAAACCGTACTGAATAAAAAACAATGTGCCATTTCGCTATTATTATAGCTTGGAGGAGTATACTGTGGCATCAGAGCCAGTGTTAACACCACGTGGACAGCCTATTTATCCCGCTCATTTTACCTTTGACTTAACATGAAAATATGGACCAATTAAAACTTTTTTTTTTTTTTTACAGCTAGGAATGTTCTTTGCAATAATATAATGGTGCTGTACGGTTCATGTATTTATTGTGCCCTCTTGTGGACTAAGGAAACAACGTCAGTTTAAACATTTGAATATTATTAGTACAATTTTGAATTAGTTTCTCTGCTCAACTGACAGCCCTAGTACATTTAATTAAATCACAGATTAATAATCCCATATCACGATTTTACTTTGATTACCTGTGCAATCAGACATACATTTTCATCTTAAATATGTCACATATTTTATAATTAAAGCAATTTTATGACAGGATTCAGTCTGTGTTTTCCACATCATTGAGATCATAGGGGCCTTCTTGTTGTAACCATGGTATAAGCGTAATATGATAGTTGAATTATTTTTAATTAATTTACATTGAGGTGTAATGGCAGAATCACCATGCTATAATCTAGGGGTGTACATTTTTTTTATAAAATTTACAATTGAAATGTTTCTGCAGTTAAAAGTGCAGCAATGTTGGAATAAAATAAATAAATAAAAAACATTTTGTACTATATTAATACTCAAACTCGTCAAAGCAAAGCAGCGATGACAGAAGATAAGCAGAGAATGTATGTGACAGGGCTTTGTTCCCAATGCGCAGCTGGCGGCAGTGACAAAACGATACGAATGTGTACTTTACACCTATACCGAGTCCCGATTGGTACCATGTTTTGTACATGTAACAAAAACCTTATACACACAAAAAAATATTTTAGCCTATTTTTAAGGTTTATGTATTTAAATTTCATAACAAAATTTCCTCAAATTGAATTGTGTAATGCTAATTTGTTTTAAATACATAGTATTTTATTTCTTTTATTAAAGATTACGCAATTCAATTTGATGGAATTTGTTATAAAATTAAATTACGTAAAATTATTCTTATGGTCATACAGGTTTGACACAACATAAGGGTGAGTAAATGATGACAGAATGTTCATTTTGGGTAAACTTTTCCATTCAATCATGCATTATGTTGCAATTCCTAAAAAGTTACCAGTCAGCTGGCCAGTTACTCAGATTTCCTTCTCAAAGAAGTACATTTTTACTTGAATTTGGCACTCATCGAGTGATAATTGTGAATTCTTTATATACACAAATACACTTGATAAAACTACTCAAACATACAGAAGATTACTTACCATATCTGTAGCTTTATCTTCTTTCCTTGCAATTCAACCGTTTTGATCTTAAAATCAATTCCTGAAAAGACAAAACAGAAACGACAAACTATTGAATAAAAGACCATTAGGTGCATCCCAAACGGCACACTTCAGCACAATTCTACGCCATTTTGTAGTGCGTAGTAGGTTTACACTGAAAATGCAGCAGAAATAAGTGTACTTTAAGTACCCGGACGATGCACTTTTTCAACCGTCAAAACGGAGTGAATACTGTTGGACACTTCGTGCATTCATCGCACATGGCTTGCCGTAGATAGCAGAAGGGGTGAGTTACCCGGCTGCACTGCTGATCTGACAATTGTAAATAATGAAGAATGTAGCAGCTGGCAAAACTTCAGTGGATAACGCACCTTACAAATGTGAGTTCAATGCTTTACCATCACCCCAAGCTGTGTGAATATGTACGTTGTTTAACATACAACTGAGGTTGGCTAACGCACTAAAGCAAGCAGCAACACCTCACATGCGTTTGAAACATCACTTCCATCAACTGTTGTACGGCGAACGCTTCCGTGTAGTAAAAAAAAAAAAACATTAAGTGTTCATTTTGGGATGATACTACACTTTGAAAATGGCTGAGTGCATAGTACATTTTATAAGTGCATATATAGTGTTGTTTAAGAATGTGTATTATTTATTTGACCGATGATGAGCACAGAGGATAGAGGCTACAAGAGTCCAAAATGAATCAAAATGCCAGATGCAGTTATCATTCAAAATCCCAATAACAAGCTGAAAAAAATAAAGATTTGGAGCATAATGTGGGAACTATAAACAAGTCTGAAACACCGGGGAGTCTTTTTTTTTTTTATTTTTTAAAATGACTCCATTACAATGATGCATATTGAAGTATTTACCAAATGAATCTTTTCATAGCCTATATCAGGAGTATTCAATTAAAGTTGCAAGATGTCCGGTCTCTATAGTTCCTTCCTAGCAAAGGTCCTGACAAAAACTTGGTGCAAAGTGTCAGTAGCCAGTATGGCTTTTAAATGAAATGCTAATATTTGGAATAGTTATAATACAGTTCCAACTTGGCAGCAATAGAGCGGTTCAGTCGTGACGTCAATTTGAAGACAACCCAGAAGTCTAATTCCACATGGGATCCCTCTGAATTTTCCTATGGGTTTTTATAATGGGGTTTATCAATTTATGTATAAATAAGGTCTGTGGTAAACATTACTTGATGAAATGTGGATGTTTTGATCTACAAATTACACAGTCATATGAATTTTGAAGCCATATTACATACTTAAAAAAATAAAATAAAAAAAAAAACACACAAACACACACACAAGACGGCTTCAAAATTCACGTTTGAGGTATGTCAGTGTGTAATTTATGATGTAGAACAAAACATCCAGGTATTGTCAAGTAATGTTTTATGCACAGACGTTATTTTTCTCAGAAGTTCAAAAACCCCATTAGAAAAACTCATAGGGAAATCCCGAGGGAACACATGGTGAATTCTCTTCCAGGTTTTTTTACTACAAGCTGAACAGCGCTATAGTTCTAAAAAAAAAAGAAAAAAAAAAACAGCCTCTTCAAAACTGGGCAAGGATTACGACATTGGGGGCGCAAAGACAAAGTCAACATAGTGGGGTTTGAGAGATCTTCTACCAAAAGATTGTAATAATACAATGAGTCAATAGAGTGCATATTAAAAGATAAAATCAACTGTTCATGTGTATATACATATGTGCCACCACGAGGACCTACTAAGTAGTGGGAATTGGGCGGCATTCCAAATTTGGAGAAAAGAAAGTTTGTTTTTTGTGGAAAATGGTCTGCACTTATTTAGTGCTTTTTTTTTTTACCTCAGAGGTTACCAAAGCGATTTACACTGTCTCGCACACACAAAACACGTTTTTGATTGTTTGTTTGGCTTGTTTTCCCAATATAAATATCTGAAACTCCTTTAAAACAATGTGCACTTACTTTAGCAGCTATACTGCAGAAGATATTATTAAAAATAACTAAAAATCCTTTAAAAAAAAGCTGCATTCACCTGAGAAGCAGCATAAGATGTTTAGACTTGCTTTTAGAGAATAGATCTTGAATAAAAGTATATTTTGTCTTTACCGCACTCGCAGAAGTATGAAAAAAATACACTTATGTACAAAATACACTTATTGGAATTTGAAGTGCGAAATAATATATCAAATAACCATGATTATTAGATGATTATTTAAAATCACAACAGGCCTAACATCTAGATAAAAAAAAATAATAAAAACATTTGCTCACACGTTAAAACATTCCAAATCTTCCTAAACAGGCAATTCGATCACTTCTAACAAAAACAGGATTTACATTTTTTGGTGAACGATTACTTTAACAACATCATGTATCTACCGCACAATACATGGAGTTGTAACAGCAAGATTAATGGAGAAGTTACCTTTACATTTGCACTGCGAAATTAGGTGGGCGAAGAAGGCATTGGCGGATTTTGAGCACGTGTACAACCAGCTAAAAATAGACTGCCAAGCAGCCGCTTTAATGCTGCGGTTTATACTCTGGCAGTACTACACACTATACATGGAATCAAATTTGGCCTACTTTTCTCAATGTTTGCATCTAGTTTTATTCAGATGGAGTGATTTTACAAGTATAGAGCAGGGCTCGATTTTCAAGGAACAGTTCACCCAAAAATGATCATTTAAAATAATTTACTCACCAGCACGACTTACTTCAGCAGAACACAATTTTAAGATTTTTAGAAGAATTTCTCAGCTCTTTTTGGTCTATACAATGCAAGTGAATGGGTGCCAAAATGTTGATGCTCCAAAAATCACATTTAGTAATCCATATGATTCCAGTGGTTAAAACCAATGTCTTCAGAAGTGACTGGATAGGTGAGGTTAAAAACAGTTAAATATTTTAGTCAATTTTTACTTTAAATTCTGCTCCCTGCTCAGTCAACCTCCATTTTCCAATCTTCAACTTTCACATTCTTCTTGAATGCGCCCCCTACTATCATATGATGGTGGAGTAGTGGGCTAAGCACATAACTGTTAATCAGAAGGTCGCTGGTTCGAGCCCCACAGCCACCACCATTGTGTCCTTGAGCAAGGCACTTAACTCCAGGTTGCTCCGTGGAGATTATCCCTGTAATAAGAGCACTGTAAGTCACTTTGGATAAAAGCATCTGCCAAATGCATGAATGTAAATATCGATTCTGAAGACATTGATTTAACCACTGGAGTCATATGGATTACTTTTATGCTGACCTATGGGATTTTTGGAGCTTCAACATTTTTGCCACACATTCACTTGCATTGTATAGACCTACAGAGCTGAAATATTCTTCTAAAAATCTTAATTTGTGTCACACATCTGGGTTGGCATGAGGGTGAGTAAATGATGAGAGAATTTTCATTTTGTGTGACCCATCCCATTAAGCATTGTCATTTGCTTAAATTGCTCATTCACGTCCGAGTAAAAACATTTAGGCATCCATGTTTTTTGTCTAGTTGCTTTAAGCTGTTTTACTCTGAGAAATCTGGCTTTGGTTTAGTACAGAACTAAAAGTGAAGCTTTTTAAACAGCTCTGAGTTTTGGTTATCAGTGTTTATGAACACAAGCCATTTGACTCAGAAAGAGACCCACACACACACACACACAACATAGAAGGGTTTCTGACATGCAGCCAATCAGAACTCTTCCCATGAGCCTTAACAGCTGCGAGGTCCCTCCACAGGGTCACAACTGAAGCCCTGCCCAACTGAGCCAAGATTCTGTCAATTAAAGAAAGCGAATGTTCTCTTGCAAGACAAAAGGATAAAGTGTGAAAATGCTTCAATCCTCTCAAAAAAAATGATCTGCCTCTCTTCATGAGTATAGAAGTTTATCCTCTTATAAACAAGAGTGTGACCATGCAAATATGGCTAATGTGTGTGTTTGTAGTGATCTCTCCATTTCTGAGACCACAGGGAGTTTCCGTCGATTATTATAAGATCTTTAACTATAGACAAATCGAGAGAAAGATTCACATAAAGTCAACATGACATAAGTGGAACAGGATATTCCATGAGAAAAAGTAGGGTGGGACTTCATTTGGAATTTGTAATAATGTGCATACATGTTCAATAAATGATTCACATTAGCTGCTTTTCCACTATTGGGCCAGTGTTATCAACTGGCTAGACGGGGCCAATAGCCTCGGCGCTCCAGCTGTGAGACCAATATCAATCTGCGTTCCCACCATCGGGCACATAGCTCCCACAGTGTTGCCATAAAACCCTGGTGCCAATGTCACACACCCTGCCCATTTCACAAGCAAGAGGGAAGCTCAAGCTGGCATCATGTTTTCTAGTTATCTAGAATATCAAGTGACAGTGGAAACGCAACAGGCCCTGGCATGCACTAGCATGCCCTCATTTTGGTCCAATAGTAGAAATGCAGCTAATAAAACCAGGAATATGTCCATGAAGTAGGCCCAAGTAGGGTCAATTTTGAGTTTTTGTTGACTTTAAAGGAATAGTTCACTCAAAAATAAAAAAAAATCTGTTATTATTTATTCACACTCATGTTGTACCAAATGCATTTGACTTAAGGCCAAAGTATACTACTTCGGTTTTCCGAGTGCCGATATGTGAACGACTAAGATAACTGGGTTATTCTCATGAAACCTGTTGTCTTGGTCCTTTTTGAATTTAACATTTAGAAAACAAGGCCTATTTTAGGGTCATTCATCTACAATAAAAAAAAAATATGACTTTTCATAATTGAAAATAATGGGAATAGTAAAAGTAAAACATGTTACGGTAATGATAATTATGTGGGTAAAATGTAATTAAGTGTCCTGAAAATACTTCACAATGCAAAAAACTCTAAGTGGTCTTAACTGTAGACTTAATTTTACTTATGCAAAATATAAATGTCATATTTTCTATGTACTGAATTGATACAGGCAAATCCCAGACAAAGATATAATTCAAGTTATTTGGCTTATTTTGTTCTAAAATATTTAATGTTAGAAACCTGTGGTTTCCTTGAGCCCTGTCTGATAACCCCATAAATTCTCCTTGACCCTCTCAGTGAGAACATCGAACATCTCTTGACATAATTCATAACCAACACATGACCGCAGCAGGAAGTTGAAGGTGTGGAATCTACCAAGGTGTGATATGGTCAACTGACACATCATGGGTGTCATGTGAGACACAGCACTGAGATAAAAACGCAGTTATAAAGGTCAAACACACATATGCACCTGTCTGTCCAGAACCCAGGTCAATATTTGTTTTCATTTCTTTAAAACATATTTAGGTTTAAGACGGGATTTTATCTGACAAATAACTACCGACAGTAACTTCATTAAACTTAAGAGTTTTTAAAACACATGTTTAATAACTAGTTAGTGAGTGTCAATTTTCCATTAAATGTCATGTAAAATCCTCCTGCAAGATAGTGCTGATTTCAGAGGTGTTTGGACGTTAAATGCCTGAAGAATAGAATGAGGAAGCTGGATTAGCCTACATTATATCAAGACAACATGAAATGGCATTTGAAACCCCTTTTAACTTATTTAATGTGACAGATCTCAGAGTGAAACAGGATATTCAACAAATAAAAATGTAGTATGGGTTTCGATTTAGGCCAGCCTCAGCTTTCAATTCTTGGCTGACAGAAGTGGAAGGGTCGACATGTTGTGCATTCAGAGAAGCCATTCTGCTCACTACAAAAATACAGAGCGGCTATCTGAGGGTGCTTTCACACTGGCAGTTTAGTTCGAAACGGAGCACGGTTCACATGAAAAATTGGTAATGTGAAATCTGTCATGAGGTGCACCACGGTACTGAACCCTAAGACTACCTGTAGGAGGTGATCTGAGTTCGGTTGCAATTGAACTGTAGCGTGATTCGTGTGAACGTGAAAGCAACTCTGACTCGGGTGCGCACTCATTCGAGAAGTAACCTGCGCATGTGTTTTAGCCGATGAAAACATCATTAGTTTCGACAACACACGAGCATCCACACATTCCTGAAAGTCCCGAAAAAGTAATGACCCCACAATGACATAAAAGTACAATCAACACTATAAATACTGTCTGTCTATCTGTCTGTCAGTCTAGCTATACACCTTATAAATACTAATATATATATATATATATATATATATATATATATATACATATATATATATATACATATATATAAAAAATACTATTAGGTTATAAATATGGGGTACAATTGGAGATGAAAGTGGCGATAACTTCACCTGAGCTTGAGTAAGCGTGCATGCCGTGCATTGTAAACAATGATGAAAATGGAGATCTGATGAGTTACGCCAAGAAGCGCACATATACGCAGTTGTCGTTCACTCTGCTGTGCATAATGGCACCAAAATAACAAAAAGTACAATGAGTCGCGTTGTGTTCACCATGCGTGTTTGTGATGACGCAAGACGAACGCAAAGGACCGGGGTTCGATAGAATCAAGTGAGTGTGAAACCAGACCAACGCTGAGGGGGGCACCGGGAACAAACGCACTCGGAATCAGACCGCAGCAAACGCGCCCATTGTGAAACCCTCCCAGTTACCGTAGCCTTTCTGTCAGCACAAACCAGTCTGGCCATTCTCTGTTGACCTCTCTCATCAACAAGGCGTTTCCATACTCAGATCTTCTGCTCAATGGATGTTTTTTGTTTTTGGCACAATTCGGAGTAAATTCTAGAGACTCTAGTTGTGCGTGAGGAGATCAGCAGTTACAGAAATACTCAAACCAGCCCATCTGGCACCAACAATCATGCCATGGTTGAAATCACAGTAGGGCTGCAACTAACAAATATATAGATAAAAGATGAATCTTTCATTATTTCTTTGATTAATCAGATAAAAAAAAAAAAAAATTGTATTTCCTGTAATTTATTCAAATATGATTTTGTTTTTAAACAAATTGATAAAGCGTGTCTTCAATCCTGTGCTAACCAGCTGGCCCCCCATCTTCATGCAGATCTTCAATAGATCACAGGAGCAGTGTGAAGTCCCATGATGCTTCAATCGCTCACTCATTATTCCGGTCCCAAAGAAACCAAAAATCACAGGACTTAATGACTACAGACCTGTCACCCTGACATCTGTGGTCATGAAATCCTTTGAGAGATCTGTTTTATGTATTAATGCTTTGGCAATATTGTATGTAAACACAATCATGCCAATAAAGTACTTTTAAATTGAAAATTAAAATTGACTGGTGTTGGCCAACCTTTAGAACATCACTGGACCCTTTCTGGATCCCCTTCAATTTGCTTATCGAGCAAACAGGAATGTGGATGATGCAGTCAACATGGGATTGCATTATATCCTGCAACATCTGGACAGACCAGGGACATATGCAAGGATCCTTTTTGTGGACTTCAGTACGGCTTTCAACACTATCATCCCATCTATTCTCCAGACTAAATTACACCAACTCTCTGTTCCCACGTCTATCTGTCAGTGGATTACCAGCTTTCTGACAGACAGGCAGCAGCTTGTGAGACAGGGGAAACTCACTTCCAGCACCTGTACAATCAGCACTGGTGCCCCCAGGGATGTGTGCTCTCCCCACTACTCTTCTCCCTGTATACCAATGACTGCACTGCCAAGGACCCCTCTGTCAAGATCCTGAAGTTTTCAGATGACACCACTGTCATCGGCCTCATCACAGATGCCGATGAGTCTGCATACAGAAAGGAGGTTTAACAGCTGGCTGTCCGGTGCAGTCAAAATAACCTTGAGCTGAACACGCTCAAAATGGTGGAGATGATTGTGGACTTTAGGAGGAACGTCCCAACACTGACCCCCCTCACCATTCTAAACAGCACTGTGGCAGCAGTGGAGTCATTCTGGTTCCTGGGCACTACCATCTCACAGGACCTGAAATGGGTGACAGACATTGACTTCATTGTGAAAAAGATCCAGCAGAGGTTGTACTTCCTTCGCCAGCTGAGGAAGTTCAACCTGCCACAGGCGCTGCTGATACAGTTATACTCAGCAGTCATTGAGTCTGTCCTCTTCACTTCAATAACTGTCTGGTTTGGTTCAGCTACAAAATCAGACATCAGAAGACTAAAAAGGACAGTTCGGACGCTGAGAGGATTATTGGTTGACATAACTATACACTTTCAGAGTGAGGAAAAAGGCTAGAAAAATCACTCTGGACCTCACTCACCCAGCCCATTACCTTGTTGAACTGTTGCCTTCTGGCCGACACATCAGAGCTTTGAGCACCAGAACCATCAGGAACAGTTTTTTCCCCTCAGGCTATCCATCTCAGGAACAGTTAAAACTGCTACATTGAGCAATAATTAAGTGCAATACACGGTTCAGTATTATTTTAATTCATCCAACACATCTACCTCTTCTGCCATTTAATTCCTCTGGGAAAATAAAATAAAAACAATTGCACTTGCACTCCAAGTGTGGGGTAAAAGGCTCCCTCACCACCTTTTTTTAAAAACTGAATCGAAACAACCTTCCGTTATTATTTATTTTCACACAAATTATATTGCTTCATCAATTTTCAATAAAAAGAAATAAAAAAAATTTGACCTTGAAACATTTTGTGACCTTTAGCCCCATTGTACCCTATAAGTTCACTGGTGGAATCAGACATTACATTTGGCATTAGCAGGATGATCAAATATCAAGACCCTTAGCATTATATACGGTTTAATATAGTAAAATCATCTGCAAACGCAGTGCAGGTTCACTCTTACGCTGAAAAGTCTCATCTCTGTGCTCATTCACGGTATAACTCGACTCAACTTTGCACTGGATTTCCGACACATGACATCAACCCGCTAAATTTAAAGTTAGCAACGGCGATAACAGTATCATTTGTTCACGCAACTTCCGAATTGTGAAAAAGAAATGGCTGTGTGCAAAACCACGGCGTGGTCAATGGTAAATGGTCTGCACATATTTAGCTCTTTGTTTTAACCTTAGAGGTTACCAAAGCGCTTTACACTGTTTCACACTCACACACCAGAGGTGGCAGAGCTGCCATGCAAGGCGCTAGCCTGCCATTGGGAGCAACTTGGGGTTCAGTGTCTTGTCCAAGGACACTTCGGCATGTGGAATCGTGTGGGCCAGGAATCGAACCGCCAACCCTGCAATTGGTGGCCGAACCGCTCTACCATCTGAGCCACAGCTACCACCGGACCTTCCAACAGTGTAGGGAAAAGTAAAAAAAAAAAATTAATTTATAAGTGACTACAGAACCTTCAAGGAAAAGTGGAATTGGTTTGACCAAATGGATGCCATCTAAACCAGCAAGCAATGGGAGGGACAGTGCCCTGGACTCAGCCACGATGGAGGATGGTATATTTTGTTATGTTAACTCAATAATCTGCTTGAAAGCTTCACTTTATTTAGTTGACCAGCTACTGGAAGCTTGCTTCTAAAACAACCAGGCCAATTTAACTGTTACACTTTAACTTAAACTGCTTTATCCAACACAATGAGCTAGCAGCTAACAGCTAGATGTTTTGTTATTGTTTTGGTCAGTTTGTGTCTTGTTTAAGACGATGTCACGGCAGTAGAGGCGGCGCAATTATGACGATCAGCCTATAATCCCACCCACGTTAAGGTGGCACTAAATTGCAGTGGATATGCAAGCTCAGAAACGTAAAGAGAGTAGAGGCGAGTCAAACTGTAACGTGCATTGGAAAAGTGCCATTTGACCTCTGAGACATCAGCGTGACATCAATGAAAGCGGCATAAATGAATACATTGATTAAACTAGTGCAACTTCATACCGTCTTTTCAATTTCAAAGTTATTGCGCTCCATTTCTCCATTGTGATCGGTTTGATTGACGTGGATGCACATGCCTGCTTGCTCAGTGAAGTTTAACGGAGACTCGCATGTGGTAAAAACAAACAGTTTTGCAAAATACGTGCCTGATCTTGAATTCATAACACGTATACATTATAAAACAAAACAACATAAAATGTAAGTTACGTGCTGGAGAGAAACAACTCTTAAGTGCATCAATTAGCACAATCACTCTGTCAATGCACATGATGCTGCAATCGCTCCCCATGAATCTGTATGCTTACTATGATCTTTTTCAAAGCGTTTTTACGGTGCCCTTGTGCACTGAACAACTTAAGTCGTGTTTTTTACACTTCAACTTGTCTCCTCCGTTTTTTTCAAACGAGTTTCGTCATGCAACACATTTTTCAACAGGCTGTAAAGTGATGTCACTGATGGAGCTTCTCTGTGCTCACTGCAAATTTCCAACTAATCGATAATGAAATTCGCTGTCGACGATTTCCACTCACGATTTGAGTCAAAGCGGGGAAAAAAACACCAGATGTTGTTGTCATTGTAGCACATATAGTGTTGTACAGTATCGTGATTCTATTAGACCAGGTTGGACCAATCAGACAAAAATTCTGTGGAGTATGAGACCCAGAGAGAGAGCGATCTAGGATCAGTTCTGAGATGTACAGACCTGCATTTGCCCCATGAACTGCTGTGGTAAGGAGATCTCCTGTTGCCTTTTAAAATAAAATGACCCTACTGTAAGTAAAATGAGTTTAAGAGCATCTGCTACATGGCATCTTTCCACACTATACTCAGTGAACATGTTAATCTAGTTCCTGTGATCCAACATGTACTCATCATTACAAACCAATCGAATTTACCTTTCAGGCACCTGAAGACAGTAAATGTGCTATCAGAAGCACTTTACAATTACAGTACAAGAAAGAGAAGAGGATATTGAGATTAGAAGTCTTTTATTCCAACACGAGTGTGGTTTTTACATCCATATCTATTTCCATGAAGACATGCTGTCTATCTTTCATTTACATGTTCAATGATGTTAGTCAGGTAGAACTTGATGGATGTGGCAGCTAGAGGCCAAACGTACAGGCTTAAGTAAGAGAACAGCGATAATCTAAGGGCAAATTTCTAGGGGTGGGTAAAAATATCGATTTTCTGATGCATTTTCTTCATTTGAAAGATCTTGATATTGATTATTTAAAGATAAATATTTTACTCTAAGCGCAACCCTCCACTACAATGAAGAGGAAATCACTTTCTGTGCTATGTGACTAAACATTATATATATATACACACACACACATATATAAATGGCAACTGGCTGGTAAATGTTTCGATTTCATTTTTTTCATGAATGAATTGTGTAGTACAGTGAAGTATGCAGCAGCGAGATCCTACCAACACATATTGAGAGTAAAAGATGTTCTGTGTAATGTGTGTCCAAAGACGATATCCACGTGATCCATTTGTCATTGAAAAATGTCTCTTTTAATAATCTTTCCGTTCTTTAGTCAGTTGTTGATCAAAAACAACAAATAATAAACATGTATTTCCAATCATGCATAGCACAGATGTGTCCCTCGGTTAACGATGCCGTTTACAGAAATGACAGGTTTCCTTAAAGAGACAGTACCAGTAGTGGGACTGGGTAGCTCAGTGAGTCAAGACGCTGACTACCACCCCTGGAGTTGTGAGTTTGAATCCAGGGCATGCTGAGTGACTTCAGCCAGGTCTCCTAAGCAACCAACTTGGTCTGGTTGCTAGGGAGGGTAGAGTCACACAGGGTTACTTCCTCGTGGTCGCTATAATGTGGTTCTCGCTCTCGGTGGGGCACGTGGCGAGTTGTGTGAGGATGCCGCGGAGAATAGCGCGAAGCCTCCACACGTGCTATGTCTCAGTGGTAACACGCTCAAGCCACGTGATAAGCTGCTTGGAATGACGGTCTCAGACATGGAGGCAACTGAGATTCATCCTCTGCCACCCGGATTGTGGCGAGTCACTACGCCACCATGAGGACCTAGTATAATTAACAGCTTTAATTATATGAGCCCTGCTATCATAATTGATTTCATATGTTAGCACTTCCATTGTAAGTGCCACAAGTGTAACCTCGAATTTTGCTTCCATTTAATGTAATTTTTTTTTTAAAAGAGCGACGAGTCTAAATACATTTTGTCGTAATCAACATTATGCCACAATTGATGTTGGCAGCCTTAATTTCGTTTTTATACTATTACTTGTTATATTTAAAATGCACATCATTCAGTACCTTGGCACATCTAAAAGTACCATGGTAATAACATTGACACCACCACAGTACTTTTTTGTAGGGGTAGAGAGATTGATTTCAACAAAGCAGCCATATCAATGCTGCTTTGGAAACACAACAAGTATCTTTTGAATCACAATGACATGAGCTATCAAATATCACACCAACTGCAAAAACTCCATGAAACAGATTCAAACACACAAGTAAAGCACCAACTCGAATGGTCTTTCCCCATTACATCATAGAGAAAACACCACGAGGTACTGAAATGACAGGTTTAGCAGAGAGAACACAAACACAGTTAAGAAATCAATCTACTGGCATGGCTGAGTCGCGCATGCGCAGTCGAGCAGTAGATGACGCACATTAATGATTCGTTTATGCATTTCAATAAATAACTCACGATCGACTAAATCGCATGTTAATTGGGGGTTTACAGCCCGTAACAGGCCATGAAAACCCTCAACATTTAACCGACAGCATTCACAGCGTTTACTGATTACATATGGACAAATTAATGAATATTAAACATTGGCAAGTCATACATATGACTCCCCTGGGGTCTTATTTCTATTATTTATCACTAAAGCATCACGTTAAAGCTAACATTAGCAAACTAACCAATCTATTAAGACAGGTCCACCGCTTAAAGTTAACATGACAAAGCAAAACTAACTTCACAAACCCACAATTCGGTCCAGACTTGACTAGTTTCGGCTGATTATATCAGCATATATGAACATGTTAGCATGCTACACCTCACACAATGCCTGGTTACCATTCACTAACATAGATACACATTTTTCTCATATTAAAGCCACGATTAAACCCCTCAGCCCCGGTTCTGATATGTTTCTTACCTATGGTGGAGATGAAGGTGGTGTTGAAGGCGTCATCGGAGAATCGGAACAGCACGCAGGTCTTTCCCACCCCAGAATCACCGATCAAGAGCAGTTTAAAGAGCAGATCATATGTTTTCTTCGCCATCTGAGCTTTTATTAAACAGACACGCTGGTAATAAACTGATAGAGAGTGAGTGTTTGTCAAAAACACACACTGGCCAGTCTCTTCACAGCTGAATTTCTGTGATTTTCACTGTTGCCTCGTTTAAAAACTCCAAAGGAGATATTTAAAGACGTGCGTTTCCTCAAAGAGTGCGTGTTTGTTGTTGTTATGTGTTATTCTATATCGCACTCTCTTTCTTTCTTTCTCTCACTCACTCACTGTCGGGACAAAATGGCTCCTGCGCCCGACTCTCTCTCTCTTTCTTCAAACTACACCGGCGATCTGATTCCAATGAAAGATATTCCGCTTCATCCCAGCGATTCTGAACCGCGCAAATCACCACACACGCGTCGCACGGCTGGATCCAAACCAACAGTCCGTACCGGGTCCGTTTGTGGAGTTTAGAACAGGACTAACATAGAGACGACCGACCATCCGCCGTCGCCTTCGAATGGAGCCACCGCGGCGACACCCTTGCTTTAAGAGACACGCCTCTCTCCCCGCCCCCTAGGTCAATTTCGACGCTTGTGGTTGGTCAAAAGCGCCGTTTTTCAAATCTGTCTTGGACGGTGATTGGGCGAGGGGGACAACGTCCGGAGACGTGAGGGAATTTGACGTAGCTATATATGTCTGGGGAGGGTCAATGGTGGAGATTCAACGGGTGTGAATGCAGCTTGCGCAGACCGGGTAGAGAAGTTAAAACGTGGTGTTTTGTCGAACTCTTTTTCCATGTCAGGATCTGTTTCCCCTCAGCAGATCTGTATGGGGGTAATAGTATCTGATTGTACCATTCTCCGCTGTCAGAATGCACAAACCTAACCCTAACCTACACTACCCTACCTAATCTAACCTAACCATAACACCATAGGCCTACACTATAGGGGCTAGGGGGAAACAGATTCCGACGGGAAACACAATTCGATACAACAGCTGCACGTAAATGAGACCGTGTGAGATCCGTCCATGTTGGGTCCCGACGGTAAAAACTCCAAGCCTGAATTATCGGGGGTGCGATTAGGTCTCAGTTGGGGGTTTGAATGACTTCATGACGAGTCCAGATGTTGAGTCAATCCCGGTTATGTCAGTCTGTGGTGCGGGTGTGTCCCTGTCAGAAAATGTCCACATCTGATTAGGCGAAAGATATCAAAGATAAAAATGCGGGAACATACAATATCGACCTTTACAAAAAAAAAAAAAAAAAAAAAGTACTGTGTTAATACCATGGTACTTTGATACATACATATTGTAGCCTATAGTTACTGCACTCAATGAAAAGTATTCATTACCTTTACTCAATTGAAAATGAGAATGTTTTTACAAGCAATATAAATTCTTTCATTCAAATTAAGTAATTAAGTAAGCATTAAGTAAGTTTCACTGAGCCAAAATAATTTAGTTAGTGTGCTATAGTAAAATTAAGACTTTAGTCATATCAGTAACCTTATAAAAGCAGTTTTATTCTACATGGAGAGGGTGCGCACACGGGAGCGGCCATGTTAGAATCACATGACCAGCTGAATACTACTCGCTTAATCTCAGTAACTGTCCTGTTATTTGACACTTTCACTCATTGATTAAAGTAATCATGGCTGACTCTGAATACTAAATTTCTACAATGGCATCTATTTATTTTTAATTATGCTGCATCCAAGCCACTAGGTGTCAGTGTAAGTCCAAGATAACACAAAGACAAAAGGTACTGAGTGCCCCTTTAACTCAACATTATTAGGTTCATTAAACAAAATGTACCAATGTTTAATCTACTTAATGTTGTTATGTTGGTCCAACTTACTTAATTGTATTAATTATTAGTCTATTCCAGGTGAGCAAGTGTAAGGACATTGAAACTGTAGCACTCTCAGTTTGAAAGCAGCTGCTTATAGAGCTAAGCAGCACTCAAATCAAACATCACTACCACAACGGTAACTCCCAAAAATACTCCCTTATAGACACTCTTATGGAATACCAATATAACACAACATTAAACATGAACAAATATCCTCCTATTCTCATCTTGCTAAAAAAAAACATAAAATAAGACTTATCATAAAACAAATTTCACTCCATCCAGTCTCATCGATGCTGTAAAAGTATTCATGTTGTCCAAACTCAAATGGATTAAATAATCTTCAATTTTAAAATGTAATTGGATAGAACGCAATGATCCTTTTTTTTTTTTTTTTTTTTTTAGTGTATACCATGGCATTTACCGCCATTGGTGTATGAGTGTGAATGTGTGTGTGTGAATGGGTGAATTGGACACAGTGTAAAGCACTTTGGTAACCTCTAAGGTTAAAAAAGGTGCTATATAAGTGCAGACCATTTACGTACATGGTACTCCAAGGTACTTCAAAGAATATCCTGGTATAACCATGGTACCATGTTAAAAAATCCTGGCAATTCCACGGTACCATGTTACCATAATGGTAGTGTTCAAAACCACATTACAATGCGCTGCCATGCCTATAAAAATGGTAATTCCATGGTACGATTTTAAGGGGAGGTGTCTCCTGAAGCTCAAGAGAGTAAATTAAATGTCCCAATTTAAACGTTTTTAAGAATATCTGACCACATACAGCAAGGAAACACTTTCTGGAATGAGCCCTGCTATCAAGTCCTGTGAGGTTTGAAGAATTTGGCTATTGTTTGTAATTATAACTCATTGGGCAACATGTTCCCTGAATGCAGCTGTAAACATGCAGAAACCTGCTGTGACTCAAAGGAACATGGCTCATGACTGCTGGAGGTTGTATTCCTTCATATCTGTCATGAATCACTCATAGAGCTCTGTTTTCCTGTTTCCAAATCGACCAACTCAATGCTGCATGAGTTGATCTGGAATATCAGATTGTGATTTATCTTTCTCTATGACTGTGTATTCCAATTTATTTGAGTGTCAGTCATAATGTGCCAAGTGTGGAAAAAAGAATAACATGTTGTGCTTCCAGTTTCTCTCTTTCTCTCAAGATTCTTCTCATCGCTTTACAGTTTAACTAGTTAACACAAACATACACACTCAGCAGAGGCAAGTGAATCTACTGCCATGTGAGTAACTGGGGAGTTGAACATCTGGATCTGTTAAATCCACCGGATGTCGTTCAGTGTTTGAGTCACGGCATTTCGAGCCACGTTCTATGTACATTGCAAAAGTTTACAAATGTATTGTGTAAAATATGTATTGAGTTGTATCAAAGTCAGTCATTTAACATATTTTTATAATGGCCTTTAGAGCATGATTAAAGCTGACAATATATCATTTAGACACACTGACATTAAACACAAATGCGCACAGAAAAATGTGAAGAATTGTCTCTCGTAAAATCAAGTGCAGGAAGGCAATAACCATGGGTTAAAGTTCAGCTTTAACAGTTCACCCAAAAAAGAAAATTCTCTCATCATTTACTCACTTTCATGCCACCCTAGATGTTTATGACTTTCCAGCTTCTGCAGAACACAAGCAAAGATTTTTTGAAGAATGTCTCAGCTCTGTAGGTCCATATAATGCAAGTGAATGGTGGCATTTGAAGCTCCAAAAAGCATTTAAAGGCTGCATAAATGTAATCCATATGAGTTTAATATATGTCCTGAGGTGATGCACACACTTTGGGTGAGAAACAGATAAATATCTCAATACTAAATCTCCACTTTCACTTTCACTTTCAGAATGTAAAAGTGGAGATTTATAGTAAAAAATTACTGATATTGATAAACGATAAATATTGATCTGTTTCTCACCCACACCTATCATATCACTCACTACTGAAGACAAAGATTTAACCACTGGAGTCTTATGGATTACTTTTATGCTGCGTTTATGTTCTTTTTTGAGCATGAATGGTCTGGTCACCATTCACTTACATTGTTTGGCTCTACAGGGCTGAGATATTTTTCTAAAAATCTTTGTTTGTGTTCTGCAGAAGAAAGAAAGTCATACACATTTGGGATGGTATTACCAGTTGCAAACAGTACCACTGAAAGTCACAAATCACCCAGATATTTACAGTTAAATATGGGGGCAAAACTGTATCTGTTATGTAACATTTGTTGAATAACATACTAATCTAGGACTGTAGTTATGTGTTTAGTGCATCTGCAGACACTGTATAGATATGTCACTGTCAGATATCTGTAATGGCAGTCCCACAGGTGAGTGTTGTTGCCTGTGTTGATAGTAAGAAGTGTATTTTAATAAAGAAAAAACTAAAATAAGCATTTTTACATGCATTTACAACTTAAAACAGCAATTACATCAACATCTACTGTGACAGTAGACATTATAGAGTATAAACTAACATAGGGACTGACTAGTCCATTATGGAAACTGTATTCTAGGAGAGTGTTTTTGTAGTGTGTTATCTTGCATTATTAACAGCTACTTATTTGATGTCAACTTGAATTTTAGGTACCACCATAATTGTTTAGATTGAACAATCGTGATCCCGGCACCTTCTTCACTCACCTGAAAACCAAGAGCCAGGTTGGTGTCAGGGGCCTATGTCACTAAGGTTTATAGTAGTAGTCTAAATGTCCTCTATGTACGTCCCAAAACGTGAATTCTATCCAGTGAGGAAAATTTTGATTAAACATATTAAATAAAAGAATTAACGAGAACACAAACTAAGCACAAAAAGATACAAAGAGCCTCCACTTGCTGAAAATCAAAGGGGCTTTAATATTACAGGAATCCACAAGATGGCGCCATGGACATACATTTAACTAAACCCAGAGGACAAAAATGAGAAATCTGAGATGGAGAGACACACACAGCTAGACAAATAAAAGAATAAACAACATGTTCCCCTGATAAAGTTGAATATAAAAGCCTTTCTTCTCAAACCAGTTTTAAACAGCAGGTTTACCCCCTTTATTCATTTAGGAGATACTTTTATCCCAAATGACACAAATGAGGAATAGAACAAGCAATTTGTCAATAGCTTTTTTTGGTATGTATGTATACAGACATAAAAACTAGCCTTGTTTCCCCTATAACTTAACTGTATATTGAACTGTACTGTGTTCCCCTGTGTTTTGTATTGCAATCTATATTGTATTGCGTTGTATCTTTATCTTTATTTGTTTGCATGCATATTTATTATTATTTGCATAAATAATAATCATACTATATTAATAATGAATAATTATAGGGGCCTGGGAATCTCAGCGAGTAAAGACGCTGTCTATCACACCTGGAGTTGCGAATTCGATTCCGGGGAGTGCTGAGTGACTCCAGCCAGGTCTCCTAAGCAACCAAATTGGCCCGGTTGCTAGGGAGGGTAGAATCACATGGGGTAACCTCCTCATGGTCGCTATAATGTGGTTCTCGCTCTCGGTGAGGCACATGGTGATTTGTGCGTGGATGCAGAGGAGAATAGCATGAGCCTCCACATGCACTACATCTCCGTGGTAACCCGCTCAACAAGCCATGTGATAAGCAGCGTGGATAGACGGTCTCAGACGTGGAGGCAACTGAGATTCGTCCTCCATCACTGGATTGAGGCGAGTCACTACGCCACCTAGAGTGCAAAGGGAATATGGCATCCAAATTGGGGAGAAAAAAAAAAGAATAATTATATTGTTGATATATAATTATATTATTATTATTAATAATAATAATAATAATAACATTTTATGTCTTTTACATTTATTTTTTTTTTACAGTTTTTGTACATTTTAAAATAAAGGCTCTGCTAATTAATTTTTTAATGTATTTTTATTAGGCTATTATTATTATTAATATATTAATAACCAATTAATAACCAATTATATTGTTGATAATAATTATATTATTATGACTGATTAATGCCTTTCACATTTTTCAATATTTTTTGTACATTTTAACCATTAAACGCATACCTTGTATCTTTAGTGACCCGGGACCTCATACATTTTTTGTAGTTGTGCCCACCCCTCTTTAGTATTTCTCAATCTATCTCTTCTAAATAGTGTAATACATATGCGTAAACAAACAAATAAATAAATGAAACGTTTTACTGTTTACTATTACATTATATATATTTCTTTGTTTATTACAAGATAACTACAGTACTATCAATAAACACTATATCACGCTGATTTACAGTGCACAATGAATTATTAACAATGGAGTATTATCCCATGTGCTTACACACATAATATACATGCAGTTTGTTTCTCAAGGTGGCACTGATGTTTCAGTGATTGACTTGATTTACATTTGACATTGTTTTTTTTTTTTTAATGAAGAAACCACACTGAAGTAGTAATAATTTATGTCATTAATTATTAAATTTATAATAATTAATTATGAAGTTTTTGTACATTTTAAAATATAGACTTATATTTTTATATATTCTTGTGATTTTTTTTTACCATATTTTATTATTATCATTATTAATATCAATAGGCCCTATTTATCAATATTTATTAATTATTATAATTTTTGTCAGACACCACTGATCTGATATTGTTCTGTATCTCATCGGATTGAATCAGTCTGAATAAACCATTTAACTACAAATCCCAAACACCACCGGGGTCTTCCGCAATGACGCAAAGTCTCTCTCTCTCTCTCTCTCTCTCTCTCTCTCTCTCTCTCTCTCTCTCTGTGTGTGTGTGTGCGTGTGTGTGTGTGTGTGTGTGTGTGTGTGTGTTTGGGCAGGGCTGCAGTGATGCTCGGCTGGTGTGCATGATTCTCTTATAGACGGGCTTTAGACGGAAAATTAGTGACTTTGTTGAATATATGATTTCGTTCATTGATTTATTTGCGGAGACAGCAGATATTTTCCCCGAGACAGACATTATGCGCTCGGTAACCGGGAGCTGATGCTCGTATCATCTGACAGCTGATTTAACGGCGAAGAACCTGCGAGAATTGAAATTAATTGATCGTAAAGAAGGAATCAAGATGTCGATGAAATCAAAGAACGGCGAGACGGTGAAGGTGGTGGTTCGGTGTCGCCCGATGAACCGTAAAGAAGAATCGACGGGTTATGACAGTATCGTGGAGATGGATGTGAAATTGGGCCAGGTGGCCCTGCGGAACCCCAAGGCGGGTCCGGGAGAATTGATCAAGACCTTCACGTTTGACGCGGTTTACGATGCTTGCTCCAAACAGAGCGATTTGTACGACGAAACAGTCCGACCGCTCATCGACTCGGTTCTGCGCGGGTTTAACGGCACGATCTTCGCGTACGGACAGACGGGCACCGGGAAGACGTACACTATGCAGGGCCAGTGGCTGGACGCGGAGCGCCGCGGCATCATCCCAAACTCGTTCGAGCACATCTTCACCCACATCTCGCGCTCTCAGAACCAGCAGTACCTCGTGCGGGCCTCGTATTTGGAGATCTACCAGGAGGAGATCAGGGACCTGCTCACCAAAGACCACAGCAAGAAGCTGGAGCTCAAGGAGAGCGCAGACTCAGGGGTCTACATCAAAGATCTGTCCTCCTATGTCACCAAGAACGTCAAGGAGATCGAGCATGTGATGAACGTGGGGAACCAGGCCAGATCGGTGGGCTTCACCAACATGAACGAGCACAGTTCTCGATCACATGCCATCTTTATTATCACGGTGGAGTGCAGCCAGCTCGGTCCAGATGGCCAGAACCACATCCGAGTGGGCAAGCTCAACCTAGTGGACCTGGCCGGCAGCGAGAGGCAAACCAAGACAGGTGTCCAAGGTGAACGTCTCAAGGAGGCCACCAAGATTAACCTATCCTTGTCGGCCCTCGGAAATGTCATTTCCGCCCTGGTGGATGGACGAAGTTCTCACGTACCTTACCGTGATTCCAAACTCACACGATTGCTTCAGGATTCTTTGGGAGGGAATGCCAAAACCATCATGGTGGCCACGTTGGGACCGGCCTCGTACAATTACGAGGAGACTCTGACCACCCTGCGCTACGCCAACCGTGCCAAGAACATCAAGAACAAGCCACGCGTCAACGAAGACCCAAAAGACGCCCTTCTGAGGGAGTTCCAGGAGGAGATCGCACGGCTCAAAGCGCAGCTGGATAAACGGGGCATGATTACCAGGAGGAAGAGAAGAAGCAGGAGACTGGGGAAGATTGGAGAAGGAGGTGAGGAAGAGGTAGAGGAGGGTGAGGAGGAGGAGGAGGAGGATGAAGAAGAGGAGGAAAGCGTGGAGAAGGAGGCGCAGGAGTACATAAAGGAGCAGCAGGAGAAGCTGGAGAGGGAGAAGGAGGCGATCAGAGATGACCATTCTCTGGTGGCAGAGGAGAAACTGAGACTCCTGGAGGAGAAAGAGAGGATGATGAGGCATCTGAAGAAAGAGCAGGAGGCCACCGATCTCCTCACAGCCAAGTTTAAGGTGTGTGGTTAAGTGCTGGTGTTTGTGTGTGTGTGTTTTGATCTATCTATAGTTGCAATAAATCATGTGACCTGCTCCATTATTTTGAGTTGCTTTGGCCCAAAAACGAATGGGAAGATTTATGCACTATAAAAAAGTAAACAATTAAATGATTATATCTCAACACTGGTTTGGAGTAACATAAAAATATGTTGTTTAAAGCTGAGACTTTCCTTTCTTTTTCTTTGTGTGTGTGTGTGTGTAAAGATTTTTGGGTCAAAGATACTCGGATCACGTTTGCTTACCAAGCTATTTTGCCTTGTTTTCTAGCAGTAAATATTTAAAAATCCTTAAAACATTTGAGACAATAAATGTATTGAACCCAGAATATTTCTTGATGATAAGTTACAATCAATCAAAAGCATTTTTAGATAATGTGTCTTGAATATATAAAGTGTATTTTGTCTTAAAAAAATCTGGGATCCAGTGAAGTTAATGGGCCAATCAGTAAACATTAAAATACTCACTGTTTCAAAAGTACAGCCACAAGGCATAAACAGTATGTGTTTACACGATTTAAGTGAAATAAAATCACTTACTAATCTTTTCTGTGTAAAGCTAGATGATGG